>NC_088223.1:69567642-69838021 GCF_036934945.1 Oncorhynchus masou masou
CACATGGCTACTGAACTGGTACACCAATTCCAGGGCCAGTCACACAGCTCTGGAGAACTTTTGTATTGAATCACATTAGAAATTTGAGGACCCCCTGAAACTTATATTTTCTATTTTCTTTTTGAGAGGAGAGTTGATGGGTGACTGCAGTGCCTGAGAATGAAAATACACCCAAAATGGAGGTTTGTAAATAATGGACAAGAGACCCCAATTCTCACTCTAGAGCCATCCTAAACTGTGACAGAGACCAGTCGCCAGAGGGGATGCCTGGGCCTGTCACAACTATAGACACAGTAAGCCCAGTAGACTGTCTCAGACTGCCTGAGTTTCACTGGGCTGAATGGACACACACTGACAGGAGAGACGGAGGGCTGAGTGGACACACACTGACAGGAGGGACGGAGGGCTGAGTGGACACACACTGACAGGAGGGACGGAGGGCTGAGTGGACACACACTGACAGGAGGGACGGAGGGCTGAGTGGACACACACTGACAGGAGGGACGGAGGGGAGGGCAGGAGAGACGGAGGGCTGAGTGGACACACACTGACAGGAGGGACGGAGGGCTGGGAGGACACACACTGACAGGAGGGACGGAGGGCTGAGTGGACACACACTGACATGAGGGAGGGAGGGCTGAGTGGACACACTGACATGAGGGAGGGAGGGCTGAGTGGACACACACTGACAGGAGGGACGGAGGGCTGAATGGACACACACTGACAGGAGGGAGGGCTGAGTGGACACACACTGACAGGAGGGACGGAGGGCTGAATGGACACACACTGACAGGAGGGAGGGCTGAGTGGACACACTGACATGAGGGAGGGAGGGCTGAGTGGACACACACTGACAGGAGGGACGGAGGGCTGAATGGACACACACTGACAGGAGGGAGGGCTGAATGGACACACACTGACAGGAGGGACGGAGGGCTGAATGGACACACTGACAGGAGGGAGGGCTGAGTGGGACAGGGAGGGAGGGCTGAGTGGACACACACTGACAGGAGAGACGGATGAGTGGGACAGGAGGGAGAGGGCTGAGTGGACACACACTGACAGGAGGGACGGAGGGCTGAGTGGACACACACTGACAGGAGGGACGGAGGGCTGAGTGGACACACACACATGAGGGAGGGAGGGCTGAATGGACACACACTGACATGAGGGACGGAGGGCTGAGTGGACACACTGACATGAGGGAGGGAGGGCTGCATGGACACACACTGACATGAGGGAGGGAGGGCTGAGTGGACACACTGACATGAGGGAGGGAGGGCTGAGTGGACACACTGACATGAGGGAGGGAGGGCTGAATGGACACACACTGACATGAGGGACGGAGGGCTGAGTGGACACACACTGACATGAGGGAGGGCAGTGGACTGACATGAGGGAGGGGAGGGCATGAGGGAGGGCTGAGTGGACACACACTGACATGAGGGAGGGCTGAATGGACACACACTGACAGGAGGGACGGAGGGCTGAGTGGACACACACTGACATGAGGAGGGCTGAGGATGAGGGGGCTGAATGGACACACTAACATGAGGGAGGGAGGGCTGAGTGGACACACACTGACATGAGGGAGGGAGGGCTGAGTGGACACACTGACATGAGGGAGGGAGGGCTGAGTGGACACACACTGACATGAGGGAGGGAGGGCTGAGTGGACACACACTGACATGAGGGAGGGAGGGCTGAGTGGACACACACTGACATGAGGGAGGGAGGGCTGAGTGGACACACACTGACAGGAGGGAGGGAGGGCTGAGTGGACACACACTGACAGGAGGGAGGGAGGGCTGAGTGGACACACACTGACAGGAGGGAGGGAGGGCTGAGTGGACACACACTGACAGGAGGGAGGGAGGGCTGAGTGGACACACACTGACAGGAGGGAGGGAGGGCTGAGTGGACACACACTGACAGGAGGGAGGAGGGCTGAGTGGACACACACTGACAGGAGGGAGGGAGGGCTGAGTGGACACACTGACATGAGGGAGGGAGGGCTGAGTGGACACACACTGACAGGAGGGAGGGAGGGCTGAGTGGACACACACTGACAGGAGGGAGGGAGGGCTGAGTGGACACACACTGACATGAGGGAGGGAGGGCTGAGTGGACACACACTGACAGGAGGGAGGGAGGGCTGAGTGGACACACACTGACAGGAGGGAGGGACTGAGTGGACACACACTGACATGAGGGAGGGAGGGCTGAGTGGACACACACTGACAGGAGGGAGGGAGGGCTGAGTGGACACACACTGACATGAGGGAGGGAGGGCTGAGTGGACACACACTGACAGGAGGGAGGGAGGGCTGAGTGGACACACACTGACATGAGGGAGGGAGGGGAGGGCTGGACACACTAACATGGAGGGCTGAGTGGACACACTGACATGAGGGAGGGAGGGCTGAATGGACACACTGACATGAGGGAGGGAGGGCTGAGTGGACACACTAACATGAGGGAGGGAGGGCTGAATGGACACACTGACATGAGGGAGGGAGGGCTGAGTGGACACACTGACATGAGGGAGGGAGGGCTGAGTGGACACACTAACATGAGGGAGGGCTGAGTGGACACACACTGACATGAGGGAGGGAGGGCTGAATGGACACACTAACATGAGGGAGGGAGGGCTGAATGGACACACTAACATGAGGGAGGGAGGGCTGAATGGACACACTGACATGAGGGAGGGAGGGCTGAGTGGACACACTGACATGAGGGAGGGGAGTGGACACACACTGACATGAGGGAGGGCTGAGTGGACACACACTGACATGAGGGAGGGAGGGCTGAATGGACACACTGACATGAGGGAGGGAGGGCTGAGTGGACACACACTGACATGAGGGAGGGAGGGCTGAGTGGACACACTGACATGAGGGAGGGAGGGCTGAGTGGACACACTAACATGAGGAGGGAGGGCTGAATGGACACAAACATGAGGGAGGGACATGAATGGGAGGGGAGAGGGCTGAATGGACACACTAACATGAGGGAGGGAGGGCTGAGTGGACACACACTGACATGAGGGAGGGAGGGCTGAATGGACACACAAACATGAGGGAGGGAGAGCTGAATGGACACACTAACATGAGGGAGGGAGGGCTGAATGGACACACACTAACATGAGGGAGGGAGGGCTGAGTGGACACACACTGACATGAGGGAGGGCTGAGTGGACACACTAACATGAGGGAGGGAGGGCTGAATGGACACACTGACATGAGGGAGGGAGGGCTGAGTGGACACACTAACATGAGGGAGGGAGGGCTGAATGGACACACTAACATGAGGGAGGGAGGGCTGAATGGACACACTGACATGAGGGAGGGAGGGCTGAGTGGACACACTAACATGAGGGAGGGAGGGCTGAGTGGACACACTAACATGAGGGAGGGAGGGCTGAATGGACACACAAACATGAGGGAGGGAGAGCTGAATGGACACACTAACATGAGGGAGGGATGAATGGACACACACTAACATGAGGGAGGGAGGGCTGAGTGGACACACACTGACATGAGGGAGGGAGGGCTGAGTGGACACACACTGACATGAGGGAGGGAGGGCTGAGTGGACACACTAACATGAGGGAGGGGGGGGCTGAGTGGACACACTAACATGAGGGAGGGAGGGCTGAGTGGACACACACTGACATGAGGGAGGGAGGGCTGAATGGACACACTAACATGAGGGAGGGAGGGCTGAGTGGACACACTAACATGAGGGAGGGAGGGCTGAGTGGACACACTAACATGAGGGAGGGAGGGCTGAGTGGACACACACTGACATGAGGGAGGGAGGGGAGGGCTGAGTGGACACACACTAACATGAGGGAGGGAGGGCTGAGTGGACACACTGACATGAGGGAGGGAGGGCTGAATGGACACACTGACATGAGGGAGGGAGGGCTGAGTGGACACACTGACATGAGGGAGGGAGGGCTGAGTGGACACACTAACATGAGGGAGGGAGGGCTGAGTGGACACACACTGACATGAGGGAGGGAGGGCTGAGTGGACACTAACATGAGGGAGGGCTGAGTGGACACACTAACATGAGGGAGGGAGGGCTGAGTGGACACACATGACATGAGGGAGGGAGGGCTGAATGGACACACACTGACATGAGGGAGGGAGGGCTGAGTGGACACACTAACATGAGGGAGGGAGGGCTGAGTGGACACACTGACATGAGGGAGGGAGGGCTGAATGGACACACACTGACATGAGGGAGGGAGGGCTGAATGGACACACACTGACATGAGGGAGGGGAGGGCATGAGGGAGGGAGTGGACACACACTGACATGAGGGAGGGAGGGCATGAATGGACACACACTGACAGGAGGGACGGAGGGGAGGACACACACTGACATGAGGGAGGGCTGAGTGGACACACTAACATGAGGGAGGGAGGGCTGAATGGACACACTAACATGAGGGAGGGAGGGCTGAGTGGACACACACTGACATGAGGGAGGGAGGGCTGAATGGACACACACTGACATGAGGGAGGGAGGGCTGAGTGGACACACACTGACATGAGGGAGGGAGGGCTGAGTGGACACACACTGACATGAGGGAGGGAGGGCTGAGTGGACACACACTGACATGAGGGAGGGAGGGCTGAGTGGACACACACTGACAGGAGGGAGGGAGGGCTGAGTGGACACACTGACAGGAGGGAGGGAGGGCTGATGGACACACACTGACAGGAGGGAGGGAGGGCTGAGTGGACACACACTGACAGGAGGGAGGGAGGGCTGAGTGGACACACTGACATGAGGGAGGGAGGTCTGAATGGACACACTGACAGGAGGGAGGGAGGGCTGAGTGGACACACACTGACAGGAGGGAGGGAGGGCTGAGTGGACACACTGACATGAGGGAGGGAGGGCTGAATGGACACACTGACAGGAGGGAGGGAGGGCATGGACACACTGACAGGAGGGAGGGAGGGCTGAGTGGACACACACTGACATGAGGGAGGGAGGGCTGAGTGGACACACACTGACAGGAGGGAGGGAGGGCTGAGTGGACACACTGACAGGAGGGAGGGAGGGCTGAGTGGACACACACTGACATGAGGGAGGGAGGGCTGAGTGGACACACTGACAGGAGGGAGGGAGGGCTGAGTGGACACACTGACATGAGGGAGGGAGGGCTGAATGGACACACTGACAGGAGGGAGGGAGGGCTGAGTGGACACACACTGACATGAGGGAGGGAGGGCTGAATGGACACACTGACATGAGGGAGGGAGGGCTGAGTGGACACACTAACATGAGGGAGGGAGGGCTGAGTGGACACACTGACATGAGGGAGGGAGGGCTGAATGGACACACTGACATGAGGGAGGGAGGGCTGAGTGGACACACTAACATGAGGGAGGGAGGGCTGAGTGGACACACTGACATGAGGGAGGGAGGGCTGAGTGGACACACTGACATGAGGGAGGGAGGGCTGAGTGGACACACTAACATGAGGGAGGGCTGAGTGGGACATGAGGGAGGGAGGGCTGAATGGACACACTAACATGAGGGAGGGAGGGCTGAATGGACACACTAACATGAGGGAGGGAGGGCTGAATGGACACACTGACATGAGGGAGGGAGGGACACACACTGACATGAGGGAGGGCTGAGTGGACACACTGACATGAGGGAGGGAGGGCTGAATGGACACACTAACATGAGGGAGGGAGGGCTGAATGGACACACTAACATGAGGGAGGGCTGAGTGGACACACACTGACATGAGGGAGGGAGGGCTGAATGGACACACTGACATGAGGGAGGGAGGGCTGAATGGACACACTGACATGAGGGAGGGAGGGCTGAGTGGACACACTGACATGAGGGAGGGAGGGCTGAATGGACACACTGACATGAGGGAGGGAGGGCTGAGTGGACACACACTGACATGAGGGAGGGAGGGCATGAAGTGGACACACTGACATGAGGGAGGGAGGGCTGAATGGACACACTGACATGAGGGAGGGAGGGCTGAGTGGACACACACTGACATGAGGGAGGGAGGCTGGGCTGAGTGGACACACTGACATGAGGGAGGGAGGGCTGAGTGGACACACTGACATGAGGGAGGGAGGGCTGAATGGACACACAAACATGAGGGAGGGAGGGCTGAATGGACACACTGACATGAGGGAGGGAGGGCTGATGGACACACACTGACATGAGGGAGGGAGGGCTGAGTGGACACACACTGACATGAGGGAGGGGATGGGCTGAGCTGAATGGACACACTAACATGAGGGACATGATGGACACACACTAACATGAGGGAGGGAGGGCTGAGTGGACACACTGACATGAGGGAGGGGAGGGCTGAATGATGAGGGAGGGAGGGCTGAATGGACACACTGACATGAGGGAGGGAGGGCTGAATGGACACACTGACATGAGGGAGGGAGGGCTGAATGGACACACTGACATGAGGGAGGGAGGGCTGAATGGACACACTGACATGAGGGAGGGAGGGCTGAGTGGACACACTAACATGAGGGAGGGAGGGCTGAGTGGACACACTAACATGAGGGAGGGAGGGCTGAATGGACACACTGACATGAGGGAGGGAGGCTGAATGGGCTGAATGGACACACACTGACATGAGGGAGGGAGGGAGTGGACACACACTGACATGAGGGAGGGAGGGCTGAGTGGACACACTGACATGAGGGAGGGAGGGCTGAGTGGACACACACTGACATGAGGGAGGGAGGGCTGAATGGACACACACACTGACATGAGGGAGGGGGAGGGCTGAGTGGACACACACTGACATGAGGGAGGGAGGGCTGAGTGGACACACTGACATGAGGGAGGGAGGGCTGAGTGGACACACACTGACATGATGAGGGAGGGAGGGCTGAGTGGACACACACTGACATGAGGGAGGGAGGGCTGAGTGGACACACTAACATGAGGGAGGGGAGGGGGGCTGGGCACACTGACATGAGGGAGGGTGGAGTGGACACAACTGACATGAGGGAGGGAGGGCTGAGTGGACACACACTGACATGAGGGAGGGAGGGCTGAGTGGACACACACTGACATGAGGGACTAACATGAGGGAGGGCTGAGTGGGAGGGAGGGCTGAGGACACACTGACATGAGGGAGGGCTGAGTGGACACACTGACATGAGGGAGGGAGGGCTGAATGGACACACACTGACATGAGGGAGGGAGGGCTGAGTGACATGAGGGAGGGAGGGCTGAGGGGAGGGAGTGGACACACACTGACATGAGGACACACTAACATGAGGGAGGGAGGGCTGAGTGGACACACACTGACATGAGGGAGGGAGGGCTGAGTGGACACACACTGACATGAGGGGGAGGGAGTGGACACACTGACATGAGGGGGGGAGGGCTGAGTGGACACACTGACATGAGGGAGGGAGGGCTGAGTGGACACACACTGACATGAGGGAGGGAGGGCTGAGTGGACACACACTGACATGAGGGAGGGAGGGCTGAGTGGACACACTAACATGAGGGAGGGAGGGCTGAGTGGACACACACATACAGGTTACCTATAGAGGCATACAGATGTTGTTACACATGTACTGGACACACAAATTTGTAGACATACATATACTGTACTAACACACACACGCACACCACACACACACACACACACACACACACAGAGTCTCACCCAGTTGATGAGGACGTAGCGTGGCAGTGCGGCTGTGGGCTCCTTCAGGCTGCAGAAGCCGTACATGACCCGGCCATTATCAAAGGTCACTGTGATCTCTGGTAGACCTCCAGCTTGAGGAGGAGGGGAGGAGGAGAAGAGGGGGAGAGAGAGGAGGGGTAAGGAGAGTAGGAAGGGTAAGGGGAGTAGGAGGAAGACGAGGAGAGGGAGAGGAGAGTGGAATAGGAGGAGGGAGAAAACACTGATGAGAAGAAAGAGAGGTAGTGTTTACAGAAAAACACATCACTCTCAAGGCTGATCTGACCGTTCCACACTGACACAGTCTATGTCCTCCTCCACATTATGTTGCCCAGTGCTCTTCAGCGACTCACAGTTCAATGCTCCTACGGTATTCTGTTCCAGGTACAAACTAGCCTGGTGGAACCAGCCAGGTTGTATGATAGCTCACTTTCTATTTCACTTCACACCTTTTATTTCTTTTTTATTTTACCTTTATTTAACTAGGCAAGTCAGTTAAGAACAAATTCTTATTTTCAATGACCACCTCGGTTAACTGCCTGTTCAGGGGCAGAACGACAGATTTGTACCTTGTCAGCTCGGGGATTTGAACTTGCAACCTTCCGGTTCCTAGCCCAACGCACTAACCACTAGGCTTCCCTGCCGCCCCATAGGCAGCTCTCTGCCCTATATGATCCTTACCGTTACCATCCAATATAATCATTCAATAGCTTGATATTGATAGTTCTGGCTGGTTGGTGGGCCCAAGCATTTCCTTCATGACATACACTGAGGAGAGCTGCAGTCTGGTAGCATTGAAAATAGGCAACTTCCAATGAGCTGTTGTCAACTGTAACAACGAGCTGTTGAAACATTAAAATCTCTTCGATGGTAAACGTATTGAGATGGAGAGACCGCTGACCGTGGTTGGGTCAAGTAGGATGGGGACTAGAGTGCAGACACATAAACACAGACTTGCTTCCTAAACAGGGTCATGATGAGCCCTGAGACAGACGCCCACACTCACACCTGACTGCTCCAACGCAAGTGAACAGAGCTGACACCAATGCCATCACACACTCACAAACACACTCCAAACCCCATCTGTCCAATCAGAGTCAGGTCTCACTGGTCCAGCCCATCCACTCCACCTACTCTACACCAATAGGATGACTGATTGGTCTGCCTCACCACAATCATAGGCATGGCAATAAATCATGCTTCGTGTGTGGGATGCTGTGTATCCCAGAGCTTTCCCAGATTCCAACCCTCCACTAATAGTGGATCTCACAAGACCAGGCCAAGCTGGTCTCCCAGACATGATTAACAGAGCAGTGTGAGGAGCAGTATGCACTGCTATGAGATATGGTTCACTGTTATTAACAGGCATAATAATCAACTTTGCGTAGCCATTTAGAGGGTTGGACCAGCAACCGATAGATCACTGGTTTAAATCTTCGAGCCGACTAAGTAAAAAACGTAACCCTAATTGCTCCTGTAAATGACTTAATGACTAAAATGTCAAATGTACAAAAATGTAATAATGATTATGCATTCCTAATGGAATAGTTAGCACCTCAACAAAACATGATTTCCTTTTCATGTGATTGTTAACACCGACAACAATGGCTGGCTGTCACCTTCAATGGAGGCCTCAAAGCCAGTGAGTATGTCCTCTACTGACACATTTCCCCTCCAGACAAACAGTCATTATTAGTCAGTTGCAGGCTCTTTACCCTCATCTCAATACATGTTATCAATGCAAGAGGCACAGAGAGTACAGTGGAAACAAATAAACCAGAACAACAATCAATCATCTTCAGATCTCATGGTGGAGTTTGCTTACCTCCTGATGATGCCAGAGTCAAATCATTGCTGTTGCCCTCATATGAGAACAAGGCCCTGCATGAGAGAAACACACAGAGAGAGAGAGACCGTCAGACATTTAGACTCCAGAACAACACAGCATCCAAGCATAACAGCCATACTGTCTTTCACCAGAACTTTATCCAGTATGATTCTATTTTACATTCATACAGTGGTAACTATATGAACAAGGGGAGGAAGAGGGAGAGGGTACGGGTTGGAACACGCTCCACTCAAGGCCAATACTCTACACACCAGTTCACAGGTGCTGTTAGTCCTGAGGAGTGGATAGGAGAGAGAATGGCATCATCTATTCACTTAGCTGTGTAAGAAGGTAATGCCTGGAGCGATTAACTAGCTTTAGAAACAAAATCCAATTTCAATGAATTCTGCTGGTTTTACGGCATTAGATAGAAAGGTACTCAGGCTAAACTGTCGGTATTATTGTTCCCATTCTGAAGACAATGAGAGGAGATAGAGACATATAATTATTATCTGAATCTAGCAATGCAGTGAGACTCTATTACCCAGAATTCTACACAGAGAGAGAGAGACAGAGAGAGAGAGAGAGACAGAGAGAGAGACAGAGAGAGATATAGAGATGTGTGTGTGTAGGTAGATATGTGCGTACGCACATGTGAGACAATAAACAGATTATAAACATGTTTAATTAATGACTGTGGGAATACAGTCTCTCTTCCGCCTGGATTATAGCGGGACCATCGCATACCAGCACTCTAGTAATAATACACACACGTACACACACAGCCAAGGGGTGAATGAAGGAGAGTGGGATTACTGTATGCCAGCAAGGCAGTAACAGACATCCTACATTTCCAGATGAATCTGGTTGACCTTCCTCTATAATGTACTGTGGTGTCTGTTCAGCCAGCCATGAGGCTTCTATCAGAAGGACTGGCTAATCCCTCTCTGTTTCTCTTCATCCCCTCATCCCTTTGTGTCTCCAATCTCCTTCCCTCTCACTCCCTCCTTCTCTCTCACTCCCTCCTTCCCTCTCACTCCCTCATTCCCTCACTCCCTCCTTCCCTCTCACTCCCTCCTTCCCTCACTCCCTCCTTCCCTCCTTCCCTCTCACTCCCTCCTTCCCTCTCACTCCCTCATTCCCTCCTTCCCTCTCACTCCCTCCTTCCCTCACTCCCTCCTTCCCTCCTTACCTCCCACTCCCTTCTTCCCTCACTCCCTCCTTTCCTCTCACTCCCTCCTTCCCTCACTCCCTCCTTCCCTCTCACTCCCTCCTTCCCTCCCTCCTCCTTCCCTCACTCCCTCCTTCCTTCTCCCTCCCCTTCCCTCTCACTCCCTCCTTCCTCTCCTCCCTCCTTCCCTCACTCCCTCCTTCCTTCTCCCTCCCTCCTTCCCTCACTCCCTCCCTCCTTCCCTCACTCCCCTCCTTCCCTCTCACTCTCCCTCCTTCCCTCACTCCTCCCTTCCCCTCACTCCCTCCTTCCCTCACTCCCTCCTTCCCTCTCACTCCCTCCTTCCCCTCACTCCCTCCTTCCTTCTCCTCCCTCCTTCCCCTCACTCCCTCCTTCCTTCTCCTCCCTCCTTCCCCTCACTCCCTCCTCCTCCTTCCTCTCACTCCCTCCTTCCCCTCACTCCCTCCTTCCCTCCCTCCTTCCTCTTCCTCCTTCCCTCCCTCTCACTCCCTCCTTCCCTCACTCCCCCTCCTTCCCCTCCTCCCTCCTTCCCTCACTCCCTCCTTCCCTCCTTCCCTCTCACTCCCTCCTTCCCTCTCACTCCCTCCTTCCCTCACTCCCTCCTTCCCTCTCACTCCCTCCTCCCTCACTCCCTCCTTCCCTCACTCCCTCCTTCCCTCTCACTCCCTCCTTCCTCTCACTCCCTCCTTCCCTCTCACTCCCTCCTTCCCTCACTCCCTCCTTCCTTCCCCTCCTTCCCTCCTTCCCTCCTTCCCTCTCCTTCTCACTCCCTCCTTCCCTCTCACTCCCTCCTTCCCTCTCACTCCCTCCTTCCCTCTCACTCCCTCCTTCCCTCACTCCCTCCTTCCCTCTCACTCCCTCCTTCCCTCACTCCCTCCTTCCCTCTCACTCCCTCCTTCCCTCTCACTCCCTCCTTCCCTCACTCCCTCCCTCCCTCCTCCCTCCTCACTCCCTCCTTCCCTCTCACTCCCTCCTTCCCCTCACTCCCCCTTCCTTCCCTCCCCCACTCCCTCCTTCCTCACTCCCTCCTTCCCTCACTCCCTCCTTCCCCTCTCACTCCCTCCTCCTTCCCTCTCACTCCCTCCTTCCCCTCTCCTCCCTCCTTCCCTCCTCCCTCCTTCCCCCTCCCCTCACTCCCTCCTTCCCCCTCACTCCCTCCTTCCCTCTCACTCCCTCCTTCCCTCCCCCTCCTCCTTCCCTCTCCCTCCTTCCCTCACTCCCTCCTTCCTCTCACCCTCCTTCCCTCCTCCCTCCTTCCCCTCACTCCCTCCTCCCCTCACTCCCTCCTTCCCTCTCACTCCCTCCTTCCCTCTCACTCCCTCCTTCCCTCTCACTCCCTCCTTCCCTCTCTCCCTCGGTCTCCAAGCGTATAGGTCTGCAAGGCCTTAATGGTCCTGTCTCTCAGACCAGCTGTCCTTTCTCTCCTCGTCTCCGCAGGGTTCTCTCTCTCTCTCTCTCTCTCTCTCTCTCTTTCTCAATTCAATTTCAATGTAAGGGCTTTATTGGTATGGGAAACATATGGTAACATTGCCAAAGTGATTGAAATAAATAATAAACAAAAGTGAAATAAAAAATAAAAATTAACAGTAAACATTACAATCACAGAAGTTCCAAAAGAATAAAAACATTTCGAATTTCATATTACAGTATATCACAAAAGTGAGTACACCCCTCACATTTTTGTAAATATTTGAGTATATCTGTTCATGTGACAACACTGAAGAAATGACACTTTGCTACAATGTAAAGTAGTGAGTGTACAGCTTGTATAACCGTGTAAATTTGCCCTCCCCTCAAAATAACTCAACACACAGCCATTAATGTCTAAACCGCTGGCAACAAAAGTGAGTACACCCCTAAGTGAAAATGTCCAAATTGGGCCCAATTAGCCATTTTCCCTCCCCAGTGTCATGTGACTTGTTAGTGTTACAAGGTCTCAGGTGTGAATGGGGAGCAGGTGTGTTAAATTTGGTGTCATCGCTCCCAAACTCCCTCATACTGACTGGTCACTGGAAGTTCAACATGGCACCTCATGGCAAAGAAATCTCTGAGGATCTGAAAAAAGAATTGTTGCTCTACATAAAGATGGCTTGGGCTATAAGAAGATTGCCAAGACCCTGAAACTGAGCTGCAGCACGGTGGCCAAGACCATACAGCGGTTTAACTGGACAGGTTCCACTCAGAACAGGCCTCGCCATGGTCGACCAAAGAAGTTGAGTGCACGTGCTCAGCTTCATATCCAGAGGTTGTCTTTGGGAAATAGACGTATGAGTGCTGCCAGCATTGCTGCAGAGGTTGAAGGGGTGGGGGGTCAGCCTGTCAGAGCTCAGACCATACGCTGTACACTGCATCAAATTGGTCTGCATGGCTGTCGTCCCAGAAGGAAGCCTCTTCTAAAGATGATGCACAAGAAAGCCTGCAAACAGTTTGCTGAAGACAAGCAGACTAAGGACATGGATTACTGGAACCATGTCCTGTGGTCTGATGAGACCAAGATCAACTTATTTGGTTCAGATGGTGTCAAGCGTGTGTGGCGGCAACCAGGTGAGGAGTACAAAGACAAGTGTGTCTTGCCTACAGTCAAGTATGGTGGTGGGAGTGTCATGGTCTAGGGCTGCATGAGTGCTGCCGGCACTGGCGAGCTACAGTTCATTGAGGGAGCTACAGTTCATTGAGGGAACCATGAATGCCAACATGTACTGTGACATACTGAAGCAGAGCATGATCCCCTCCCTTCGGAGACTGGGCCGCAGGGCAGTATTCCAACATGATAACGACCCCAAACACACCTTCAAGACGACCACTGCCTTGCAGCTGAAGCTGAAGGTAAAGGTGATGGACTGGCCAAGCATGTCTCCAGACCTAAACCCTATTGAGTATCCGTGGGTTATCCTCAAACGGAAGGTAGAGGAGTGCAAGGTCTCTTAACATCCACCAGCTCCGTGATGTCGTCATGGAGGAGTGGAAGAGGACTCCAGTGGCAACCTGTGAAGCTCTGGTGAACTCCATGCCCAAGAGGGTTTAGGCAGTGCTGGAAAATGATGGTGGCCACACAAAATATTGACACTTTGGGCCCAATTTGGACATTTTCACTTAGGGGTGTGTACTCACTTTTGTTGCCAGCGGTTTAGACATTAATGGCTGTGTGTTGAGTTATTTTGAGGGGACAGCAAATTTACACGGTTATACAAGCTGTACACTCACTACTTTACATTGTAGCAAAGTGTCTTTTCTTCAGTGTTGTCACATGAAAAGATATACTCAAATTTTTACAAAAATGTGAGGGGGTGTACTCACTTTTGTGATATACTGTATGTCTATATACAGTGTTGTAACGATTTGCAAATATTTTAAGTACAAAAGGGAAAATAAATAAAAATAAATATGAGTTGTATTTACAATGTTGTTTGTTCTTCTGGTTGCCCCTTTCTTGTGGCAATAGGTCACAAATGTTGCTGCTGTGATGGCACACTGTGGTATTTCACCCAGTAGATATGGGAGTTTATCAAAATTGGGTTTGTTTTCAAATTCTTTGTGGATTTGTGTAATTTGAGGGAAATATGTGTCTCTAATATGGTCATACATTTGGCAGGAGGTTAGGAAGTGCAGCTCAGTTTCCACCTCATTTTGTGGGCAGTGTGCACATATCCTGTCTTCTCTTGAGAGCCATGTCTGCCTACAAGGCTATGCTCACTGAGTCTGTACATAGTCAAAGCTTTCCTTAAGTTTGGGTCAGTCACAGTGGTCAGGTATTCTGCCACTGAGTACTCTCTGTTTAGGGCCAAATAGCATTCTAGTTTGCTCTGTTTTTTTGTTCATTCTTTCCAATGTGTCAAGTAATTATCTTTTTGTTTTCTCATGATTTGGTTGGGTCTAGTTATGCTGCTGTCCTGGGGCTCTGTGGGGTATGTTTGTGAACAGAGGCCCAGGACCAGCTTGCTTAGGGGACTCTTCTCCAGGTTCATCTCTCTGTAGGTGATGGCTTTGTTATAGAAGGTTTGGGAATCGCTTCCTTTTAGGTGGTTGCAGAATTGAACATCTCTTTTCTGTATTTTGATAATTAGTGGGTATCGGCCTAATTCTGCTCTGCATGCATTATTTGGTGTTCTACGTTGTACGCAAAGGATATTTTTGCAGAATTCTGCATGCAGAGTCTCAATTTGGTGTGTTCCATTTTGTGAAATCTTGGTTGGTGAGCGGACCCTGACCTCACAACCATAAAGGGCAATGGATTCTATAACTGATTCGAGTATTTTTAGCCAGATGCTTATTGGTATGTCGAATTTTCTGTTCCTTTTGATGGCATAGAAGGCCCTTCTTGCCTTGTCTCTTAGCTCGTTCACAGCTTTGTGGAAGTTACCTGTGGCGCTGATGTTTAGGCTGAGGCGTGTATAGTTGTTTGTGTGCTCTAGGGCAACGGTGTTGAGATGGAATATGCATTTGTGGTCCTGGCGACTGGACCTTTTTTGGAACACCATTATTTTTGTCTTACTGAGATTTAACTTCCTCCCCCTACACTTTTCCCTCTTACATTACTGAAGCCATACAAGTACTATTTCATAAGGACCACTTAAAGCCTGTTGTATTCAAGCCACCCTTCAGTCTCCTTACTTTGTATCAATTTCCGTCCCCAGCTATAGCAGAGTAGGGATATTTTTAAGCAGGCCTCTCTCTGGCTGGCCTAACCCTCCCCATCCCCCTCTCCTCTCCCCACCCCAGCCCACCACACCCAGTAGCTCATCTACAGTCTGTCTGGGACACACCAGGGCCAGTGAGCTGAGAAAAGACTGGGATGCAGGGTGACAATGGAGAGAGAGAGAAAATAAGAGAGATAAGGGGAGAGAGAGATAAGTGGAGAGAGAGAGAGGGGAAGAGTCAGAGAGAGAGAGAGTGAGTGTGTGGAGGAAGAAAGAGAAAGATAGGGGTGAAAGAGAAGGATAGACATGGAGAGAGAGAGAGAGAGCGAAAGAAAGAGACAGAAATTGGAGGTAGAGAAACCGAGAGAGAGAATGTATGAGCTAGTTCACGTGTAGAACTATAAATAATTCCCTTTAAAGCAGACTCGTTTTATTATTCATAAAAGACTGGCATGACCTAGAAACAGCTCTGCTCTGTGGAGCCTATGTCACTGGGCCTGGAGAGAGAGAGAGAGAGAGAGAGAGAGAGAGAGAGAGAGAGAGAGAGAGAGAGAGAGAGAGAGAGAGACTGCATGGCATACAGCAGGCATGGAGCTACTGCTGAGGGGGAGAGAGATGGGGAGTGCGACATGTGGGGGAGGGGTGAATAGGAGGGAGGGGTTCAGAAGGGTGTCCAAATGAGAGAGGGGGGTGGGGGTGAGGGGGTATGTGGATGGTGAAGAGAGAAGGGTAGAGGAAAGGGGAAGTAGATGTATGGGAGCTGGAAAGGGAGACACATGGGAGCTGGAGGGGGGTCAAAGCATGGGACATGTGTGGATTCATGGGAGCTGGAGTGAGGGAGTGAGAGACACATGGGAGCTGGAGTGAGGGAGTGAGAGACGCATGGGAGCCGGAGTGAGGGAGTGAGAGAACGCATGGGAGCTGGAGTGAGGGAGTGAGAGAACACATGGGAGCTGGAGTGATGGAGTGAGAGAACGCATGGGAGCTGGAGTGAGAGACGCATGGGAGCTGGAGTGAGGGAGTGAGAGAACGCATGGGAGCTGGAGTGAGGGAGTGAGAGAACGCATGGGAGCTGGAGTGAGGGAGTGAGAGAACGCATGGGAGCTGGAGTGAGGGAGTGAGAGAACGCATGGGAGCTGGAGTGAGGGAGTGAGAGAACGCATGGGAGCTGGAGTAAGGGATGGGAGCTGGATCTGGAGTGAGGGAGTGAGAGAACACATGGGAGCTGGAGTGAGGGAGTGAGAGAACGCATGGGAGCTGGAGTGAGGGAGAGAGAACATGGGATCTGGATGGGAGCTGGAGTGAGGGAGGAGAGAACGCATGGGAGAATGCATGGGAGCTGGAGTGAGAGGATGGGAGCTGGAGTGAGAGAACACATGGGATCTGGAGTGAGGGAGTGAGAGAACGCATGGGAGCTGGAGTGAGGGAGTGAGAGAACGCATGGGAGCTGGAGTGAGGGAATGCATGGGAGCTGGAGTGAGGGAGTGAGAGAACGCATGGGAGCTGGAGTGAGAGAATGCAGGGGAGCGGGGTTGAGGGAGTGAGAGAATGCATGGGAGCTGGAGTGACGGTGTGAGAGAATGCAGGGGAGCGGGGGTGAGGGTGTGAGAGAATGCAGGGGAGAGGGGTGCGGGAGTGAGAGCGAGGGTGCTGGGGCCCTCCTCTATTGTCTCCCAGGGTGGGAAAGAGGGAATGAGCGGGCTGGGACTGAGAGTCCCTCACTATAGACCAATTACACTTCAATATCAGAGAGGAGGGCTAAAAACAAGAAAAACAAGACTCCAGGGGGGGGGGGCAGAGAATGTGAGCAAGAAATAGAAACAGAGAAAGGGATTTTATGAAGATGGGGTCGAGACAGGAAATTAGAAACTAATAGAGAGGGTAGATAGAGAGCTGAAACACTGTGGAAAACCCAGCAGATAGCCTATTAGTGTGAGTCTCTCAGTCTCCTCTCTGCTAATAGTGCTGTAGATGGAGGGAGAGTGATGGAGAGATGGAGCGAGAGATCAATGGTATCAGAGGAGAAGAAGAGAGGAAGACATACCAATAGGCCGTCAGCAGTCAAATAGATTTCATTCGAACCCCCCGCAACTAATTTCAGAACCATGTCATCGATGATCAAGCCGACGCTCGCCCCCAGCACAAACAACTAATCTGATTGGCTCTCGGAGGGTCATGGTGCCCAATCGGGGCTGTTTGTCATGACAAAGGTCTACCCTTCTAGGAAGGTGAGTCAACGTTTCCTAAACACCACCCAAAGCGACCGGCAGAGACAAAATAATCCAATACAGACGCCACATCTTGCTTTAATAAAGGTTTCATATGTTGAAAGCCGCTCTAATGTCCACACACACACACACACACACACACACACACACACACACACACACACACACACACACACACACACACACACACACACACACACACACAGGTTGTGCCAGGTTGTTTTTCCCAAAACGAGGTCGGGTGGCTCAGCCCAAATACATGCACCTCCTGTCATGACTCTCCTGATCCGAAGTATCAGGTTACAGTGGGCCCGCTCTACAGCGCCCTCGCTCTCCCACAGAGGGGGAGAGGGGTGAAGTTGGCCGTTTTATGACGGTCCTAAATACCTTGTAGAAACTCTGCTTTATGGCTCTGCAGGATGGAGGGGAAAGAAACATTTTGTTACAAGGAGATTCCTCCCGTCTAAAATCCAACATCAAAAGGCTGGATAATGAAACAATATTTCTATAATCCAAACATTGGGAATAGTCCATGGGTATTTAAAGAAAGCAGTGTCCAACAGTTATTGTTTTGTGATATCATGAAGGACGGTATAACTAAATAACTGTACCTCTACAAATGTATACATCCCAGTTATCAGATTCACATTTAAATGTTGTGGAACTTATATGATTAAATATGAAACTATTTGTGAGAAGACGTAATGTGATGTTAGCCTTCCAAATGCGAGAATTGTTTTTCATATAACGTCTTAACCAGTCAGTGACCACACCCACGTGAGCAGAGACATTATGTTGGTGTCATGGGACGCCACTTTTGCCAGAGTGAATTAACATATTAACATATTACACCAAGCAGGCAGACGGTGTTGAACCGGACATCACGAATGGCTAGAATCTACGAGACCAGAAAAACATGGAGTGTGGCTGCACGTTGAAATGGTAGGAATTTAAATCTCTAGAGGCCAGTACATTGCCGGGTTGCTACGGTTGTGTAAAATGGTTCAAGCTCTATATTAGACCAATGTGACCGACAGAGTGAGCTGAAAGGTACGAAATGGTTAGAAACTCTGAAACTCTCTCGAGAAGAAGAAGACGACAAGGGAACATTCAGTCTGCAGCTGTTTAAGTACTTTTGTCTAGTAAACTCGACAGAGAACCACCGGGTGGTACTCTGAAAGATCCATTCTAACGAACACTTCCTCTGGAAGATTCGGTCTAACAGACACTCCGAGACAGAGAAGCTACAGCTACAAAGGACATGGTGACCTCTGTTGGACAACCAGAAACTTACACAACCAGAGACGTTCTGTCTAATTACTCCTCGTAGATGGGTCGAGTGTTGTCAACAGAGAGACAGCAAAGACATACAGACGTAAATATGCACACAATGAGCGGCCGTTTATGTGCAAAGTATTCGCATTTCCATGAGCTTAGTTATCAGCTGTGTGAACGATAGTGGAATTCCTTTGGCTCTACCTTTCCCTCTCTTTTGAATCCGCCATTTTGTGTTCAGGCCGTCATATCGGTTTAGTCCACTAGGGACTTTTCATTGCATTGTGTAGTAATCAATGTGTAAACTATCCTGTTTGTGTGTTTATGTAATTCTGTGTGATTATTTAGTTAGTTAGTGAATAATTAATTAAGTCAATTTGTATATCGCTGATTCATCATTTATTCTAGGGTTTGTGCAGATATTCAAGAGTTTTGCGATATTCAGAATGAGACTGATAAGGTAAAAAAGAATGAATGAATTGACTGTGACTGATGTAAGAGATATTTATATCTTCAGAGTTTAGTCGGGAGATAGTTTCTCGTTAAATAACTTTTCCCGTGGTGACCCAGATTACTATTTAATTAATTGTTATATGATTAATTTAATCACGTAATGATTGAACGTGGTATGTAATTATTTGATAAAATAACAGTCAAACACATTAATGATAGTCACGACACGACACTCCCATTGGTGACAGATGGGTCAGAAGACGGGTCATATAGGTGGAGGAGTTCTAACTGTGTGGCTGACTAGCACTGGCTCAGCGAGTTCATATCCTTATGGATGGGGAGGAATTTTGAGATTGGAACTCTGATTGTGTGTATTTAACAGGTTGAGCCCAGGGGCACCTCAGCTGTCAATCACAATGAGTGGGTCTCTATGGGAGGGCTTTACATTTACAGTTGAAGTCGGACGTTTACATACACTCAGGTTGGAGTCATTAAAACTAATTTTTCAACCACTCCACAAATTTCTTGTTAACAAACTATAGTTTTGGCAAGTCGGTTAGGACATCTACTTTGTGCATGACACAAGTCATTATTTCACTTAGAATTCACTGTATCACAATTCCAGTGGGTCAGAAGTTTACATACACAAGGTTGACTGTGCCTTTAAACAGCTTAGAAAATTCCAGAAAATAATGTCATGGCTTTAGAAGCTTCTGATAGGCTAATTGACATCATTTGAGTCAATTGGAGGTGTAGCTGTGGATGTATTTCAAGGCCTACCTTCAAACCCAATGCCTCTTTGCTTGACATAATGGGAAAATCAAAAGAAATCAGCCAAGACCTCAGAAAAAAATTGTAGACCTCCACAAGTCTGGTTCATCTTTGGGAGCAATTTCCAAATGCCTGAAGGTACCATGTTCATCTGTACAAACAATAACACGCAAGTATAAACACCATAGGATCACGCAGCTGTCATACCTCTCAGGAAGGAGACGCGTTCTGTCTTCTAGAGATGAATGTACTTTGGTGCGAAAAGTGCAAATCAATCCCAGAACAACAGCAAAGGACCTTGTGAAGATGCTGGAGGAAACAGGTACAAAGTATCTATATCCACAGTAAAACGAGTCCTATATCGACATAACCTGAAAGGCCGCTAAGCAAGGAAGAAGCCACTGCTCCAAAACCGCCATGAAAAAGACAGACTGGTTTGCAAATGCACATGGGGACAAAGATCATACTTTTTGGAGAAATGTCCTCTGGTCTGATGAAACAGAAATAGAACTGTTTGGCCATAATGCCCTTTGTTATGTTTGGAGGAAAAGGGGGAGGCTTGCAAGCCGAAGAACACCATCCCAACCGTGAAGCACGGGAGTGGCAGCATTATGTTGTGGGGGTGCTTTGCGGCAGGAGGGACTGGTGCACTTCACAAATAGACAATATATTGATATATTGAAGCAACATCTCCCAAATGGACAATGACCCCAAGCATACTTCCAAAGTTGTGGCAAAATGGCTTAAGGACAACAAAGTCAAGGTATTGGAGTGGCCATCACAAATCCCTGACCTCAATCCTATAGAAAATTTGTGGGCAGAACTGAAAAAGCATGTGCGAGCAAGGAGGCCTACAAACCTGACTCAATTACACCAGCTCTGTAAGGTGGAATGGGCCAAAATTCACCCAACTTATTGTGGGAAGCTTGTGGAAAGCTACCCAAAACGTTTGACCCAAGTTAAACAATTCAAAGGCAATGCTACCAAATACTAATTGAGTGTATGTAAACTTCTGACCCACTGGGAATGTAGTGAAAGAAATAAAAGCTGAAAGAAATCCTTCTCTCTACTATTATTCTGACATTTCACATTCTTAAAATAAACTGGTAATCCTAACTGACAAAGACAGGGCATTTTTACTAGGATTAAATGTCAGGAATTGTGAAAAACTGAGTTTAAATGTATTTGGCTACGGTGTATGTAAACTTCCGACTTCAACTGTATGTTGAATCTTCCTGAGGCAGAGGGGACATTAGGGCAAGTGTTAGTGTTATTTAATATAGGGAGGAAAAGGACTGTCGTTGCTCCAACGTGTCCCTAACCATAAACATCCATGCCTTACTTAAAATCAATACACAGAAGTATATGTTTTTAAACCTGCATATATAGCTAAAAGAAATCCAGGTTAGCAGGCAATATTAACCAGGTGAAATTGTGTCACTTCTCTTGCGTTCATTGCACGCAGAGTCAGGGTATATGCAACAGTTTGGGCCGTCTGGCTCATTGCGAACTAATTTGCCAGAATTTTACATAATTATGACATAACATTGACGGTTGTGCAATGTAACAGCAATATTTAGACTTATGGATGCCACCCGTTAGATAAAATACTGAACGGTTCCGTATTTCACTGAAATAATAAACGTTTTGTTTTCGAAATGATAGTTTCCGGATTCGACAGTATTAATGTCTGAATCGCCGTAACCCCAACCAACCTCACTACTCACTGGACCCTTTTGATCACTCAACTAAGCATGCCTCTCCTTAATGTCAATATGCCTTGTCCATTGCTGTTCTGGTTAGTGTTTATTGGCTTATTTCAATGTAGAGCCTCTCGTCCTGCTCACTATACCTTATCCAACCTATTAGTTCCACCACCCACACATGCGATGACATCTCCTGGTTTCAATGATGTTTCTAGAGACAATATCTCTCTCATCATCACTCAATACCTAGGTTTATCTCCACTGTATTCACATCCTACCATACCTTTGTCTGTACATTATACCTTGAAGCTATTTTATCGCCCCCAGAAACCTCCTTTTACTCTCTGTTCCAGACATTCTAGATGACCAATTCTTATTGCTTTTAGCCGTACCCTTATCCTACTCCTCCTCTGTTCCTCTGGCGATGTAGAGGTGAATCCAGGCCCTGCAGTGCCTAGCTCCACTCCTATTCCCCAGGCACTCTCTTTTGACGACTTCTGTAACCGCAATAGCCCTGGTTTCATGCATGTTAACATTAGAAGCCTCCTCCCGAAGTTTGTTTTATTCACTGCTTCAGCACACTCTGCCAACCCAGATGTTCTAGCTGTGTCTGAATCCTGGCTTAGGAAGACCACCAAAAATTCTGAAATTTTCATCCCAAACTACAACATTTTCAGACAAGATAGAACTGCCAAAGGGGGCGGTGTTTCAATCTACTGCAAAGATAGCCTGCAGAGTTCTGTCCTACTATCCAGGTCTGTACCCAAACAATTTGAACTTCTACTTCTAAAAATCCACCTCTCTAAAAACAAGTCTCTCACCGTTGCCGCCTGCTATAGACCACCCTCTGCCCCCAGCTGTGCTCTGGACACCATATGTGAACTGATTGCCCCCCATCTATCTTCAGAGCTCATGCTGCTAGGCGACCTAAACTGGAACATGCTTAACACCCCAGCCATCCTACAATCTAAACTTGATGCCCTCAATCTCACACAAATTATCAATGAACCTACCAGGTACCTCTCCAAAGCCTTAAACACGGGCACCCTCATAGATATCATCCTAACCAACTTGCTCACTAAATACACCTCTGCTGTCTTCAACCAAGATCTCAGCGATCACTGCCTCATTGCCTGCATCCGTAATGGGTCAGCGGTCAAACGACCTCCACTCATCACTGTCAAACGCTCCCTGAAACACTTCAGCGAGCAGGCCTTTCCAATCAACCTGGCCGGGGTATCATGGAAGGATACTGATCTCATCCCGTCAGTAGAGGATGCCTGGTTATTTTTTTTTTAAATGCCTTCCTAACCATCTTAAATAAGCATGCCCCATTCAAGAAATGTAGTACCAGGAACAGATATAGCCCTTGGTTCACCCCAGACCTGACTGCCCTTAACCAACACAAAAACATCCTATGGCGTTCTGCATTAGCATCGAACAGCCCCCGTGATATGCAGCTGTTCAGGGAAGCTAGAAACCATTATACACAGGCAGTTAGAAAAGCCAAGGCTAGCTTTTTCAAGCAGAAATTTGCTTCCTGCAACACTAACTCAAAAAAGTTCTGGGACACTGTAAAGTCCATGGAGAATAAGAACACCTCCTCCCAGCTGCCCACTGCACTGAAGATAGGAAACACTGTCACAACAGTTAAATCCACTATAATTGAGAATTTCAATAAGCATTTTTCTGAGGCTGGCTATGCTTTCCACCTGGCTACTCCTACCCCGGTCAACAGCACTGCACCCCCTACAGCAACTCGCCCAAGCCTTCCCCATTTCTCCTTCTCCCAAATCCAGTCAGCTGATGTTCTGAAAGAGCTGCAAAATCTGGACTCCTACAAATCAGCCGGGCTAGATAATCTGGACCCTTGCTTTCTAAAATTATCTGCCGAAATTGTTGCCACACTCTTGACCCAAACTGCTACAGACCTATATCTATCCTACCCTGCTTTTCTAAGGTCTTCGAAAGCCAAGTCAACAAACAGATTACCGACCATTTCGAATCTCACCATACCTTCTCTGCTATGCAATCTGGTTTCAGAGCTGGTCATGGGTGCACCTCAGCCACACTCAAGGTCCTAAACGCCATCGATAAGAAACATTACTGTGCAGCCGTATTCATTGATCTGGCCAGGGCTTTCGACTCTGTCAATCACCACATCCTCATCGGCAGACTCGACAGCCTTGGTTTCTCAGATGATTGCCTCGCCTGGTTCACCAACTACTTCTCTGATAGAGTTCAGTGTGTCAAATCGGAGGGTCTGCTGTCCGGACCTCTGGCAGTCTCTATGGGGGTGCCGCAGGGTTCAATTCTTGGACCGACTCTCTTCTCTGTATACATCAATGATGTCGCTCTTGCTGCTGGTGAGTCTCTGATACACCTCTACGCAGACGACACCATGCTCTTCACCCGATCGCTGCCTGCACCTGCCCGCCTGTCCAACATCACTACTCTGGACGGCTCTGACTTAGAATACGTGGACAACTACAAATACCTAGGTGTCTGGTTAGACTGTAAACTCTCCTTCCAGACCCACATCAAACATCTCCAATCCAAAGTTAAATCTAGAATTGGCTTCCTATTTCGCAACAAAGCACCCTTCACTCATGCTGCCAAACATACACTTGTAAAGCTGACCATCCTACCAATCCTCGACTTCGGCGATGTCATTTACAAAGTGGCCTCCAATACCCTACTCAGCAAATTGGATGCAGTCTATCACAGTGCAATCCGTTTTATCACCAAAGCCCAATATACTACCCAATATTGCGACCTGTACGCTCTCGTTGGCTGGCCCTCGCTTCATACTTGTCGCCAAACTCACTGGTTCCATGTCATCTACAAGACCCTGCTAGGTAAAGTCCCCCCTTATCTCAGCTCGCTGGTCACCATAGCATCATCCACCTGTAGCACGCGCTCCAGCAGGTATATCTCTCTGGTCACCCCCATAACCAATTCTTTCTTTGGCCTTCCAGTTCTCTTCTGCCAATGACTGGAACGAACTACAAAAATCTCTAAGACTGGAAACACTTATCTCCCTCACTAGCTTTAAGCACCAACTGTCAGAGCAGCTCACAGATTACTGCACCTGTACATAGCCTACCTATAATTTAGCCCAAACAACTACCTCTTTCCCTACTGTATTTATTTATTTTATTTATTTATTTTGCTCATTTGCATCCCATTATTTTTATTTCTACTTTGCACATTCTTCCACTGCAAATGTACCATTCCAGTGTTTTACTTGCTATATTTTATTTACTTCACCACCATGGCCTTTTTTTGCCTTTACCTCCCTTATCTCACCTCATTTGCTCACATCGTATATAGACTTGTTTCTACTGTATTATTGACTGTATGTTTGTTTTACTCCATGTGTAACTCTGTGTCGATATATGTGTCGAACTGCTTTGTTTTATCTTGGCCCGGTCGCAATTGTAAATGAGAACTTGTTCTCAACTTGCCTACCTGGTTAAATAAAGGTGAAATATTTTTATTTTTTTAAATGACCTAATGCTCGTATTTCTCTGTGTTATTATGTTATAACTAAGTCTATGATTTGATAGAGCAGTCTGAATGAGCGACGGTAGGAACCAGCAGGCTCGTAAGCATTCATTCAAACAGCACTTTGGTGCGTTTTGCCAGCAGCTCTTCGCAACGCTTCAAGCATTGCGCTGTTTATGACTTCAAGCCTATCAACTCCCGAGATTAGGCTCGTGTAACAGATGTGAAATGGCTAGCTAGCTAGTGGGGTGCACGCTAATAGCGTTTCAAACGTCACTCGCTCTGAGACTTGGAGTAGTTGTTCCCCTTGCTCTGCATGGGTAACGCTACTTCGAGGGTGGTTGTTGTCGATGTGTTCCTGGTTCGAGCCCAGGTAGGGGCGAGGAGAGGGATGGAAGCTATACTGTTACACTGGCAATACTAAAGTGCCTATAAGAACATCCAATAGTCAAAGGTATATGAAATACAAATTGTATAGAGAGAAATAGTCATATAATTCCTATAATAACTACAATCTAAAACTTCTTACCTGGGAATATTGAAGACTCATGTTAAAAGGAACCACCAGCTTTCATATGTTCTCATGTTCTGAGTAAGGAACTTAACTTCTTCGATATAGGGGGCGCTCTTTTAATTTTTGGATAAAAAAACGATCCCGTTTTAAACAAGATATTTCGTCACGAAAAGATGCTTGACTATGCATATAATTGACATCTTTGGAAAGAAAACACTCTGACGTGTCCAAAACTGCAAAGATATTGTCTGTGAGTGCCACAGAACTAATGCTACAGGCAAAACCAAGATGACATTTCATACAGGAAATGCCCCAGATTTTGAATGCGCTGTGTTCCAATGTCTCCTTATATGGCTGTGAATGCGCCAGGAATGAGCCTACACTTTCTGTCGTTTCCCCAAGGTATCTGCAGCATTGTGACGTATTTGTAGGCATATTATTGGAAGATTGACCATAAGAGACTACATTTACCAGGTGTCTGCTTGGTGTCCTCCATCAAAATTATTGCGCAATCTCCAGCTGCGTCCACTTTTCCATTTGGTTCAGAGGAGAAAGGCAACTGCCACGAATGATTTATCATCGAATAGATATGTGAAAAACACCTTGAGGATTGATTCTAAACAACGTTTGCCATGTTTCTGTCGATATTATGGAGTTAATTTGGAAAAAAGTTTGGCGTTGTAATGACTGAATTTTCGTTTATTTTCTTAGCCAAACGTGATAAACAAAACGGAGCGATTTCTCCTACACAAATAACCTTTTTGGAAAAACTGAACATTTGCTATCTAACTGAGAGTCTCCTCATTGAAAACATCCAAAGTTCTTCAAAGGTAAATGATTTTATTTGAATGCTTTTCTTGTTTTTGTGAAAATGTTGCCTGCTGAATGCTAGGCTTAATGCTATGCTAGCTATCAATACTCTTACAAAGCATATTGAAAAGCATATTTTGAAAATCTGAGATGACAGTGTTGTTAACAAAAGGCTAAGCTTGTGAGCCAATATATTTATTTAATTTCATTTGCGATTTTCATGAATAGTTAACATTGCGTTATGCTAATGAGCTTGAGGCTATGATTATGCTCCTGGATACGGGATTGCTCGACGCTAGAGGTTAAACGTTAGCTTTCTTACATGGCACATATTGCATTTTTACTTTTTTCTCCAACACTTTGTTTTTGCATTATTTAAACCAAATTGAACATGTTTCATTATTTATTTGAGGCTAAATTGATTTTATTGATGTATTATATTAAGTTAAAATAAGTGTTCATTCAGTATTGTTGTAATTGTCATTATTACAAATAAAATAAAATAAAATCGGCTGATTAATCGGTATCGGCGTTGAAAAATCTACCTCTACTGAGTACTGAAGTCAGATACAACCAACACGGTACTACTGAGACCTAGGGCTATATTCTCTTCTCACCCTGTACTTGTCCTTTTTATACTAAACAATTTTCTAAATTTCTCGCCATTCTGGCCCTCTTGTCTTACTTAAAATCCCTTCTGTCCTGCAGAGATCTTGACAATCTCCTGGACCCTGCCTGTGTGTGTGTGTGTGTGTTGTGTGTGTTGTGTGTGTGTGTGTGTGTGTGTGTGTGTGGTACATCTCAATGACATTGAAATGAGGGCTTGTGGATTGAGGCAGTGGCCTCACTGTGGGCAGCTGTCAAGGATGACAAAGACATTTCCCAAAGAGCCCCTGACGTGATGGTGGTTCACCACATTCCAAAACCTAACTCTGTTGTGATGTAGGTGGTGAAAACAACCCCAGTTTTCCTCCATCATGGCCCCCAAACCACTAATTCACTTCATTCATTTTTCAAACCTCCACGAACTGCTGATCCTACAGACAGACAGGGAGTAGAGGGAAAGAGAGAGGGAGGGAGCAAGGAAGAGGGGGAAAAAGAAGAGAGAGAGAGAGAGAGAGAGAGAGGGAGGATGGAGAAAGAGAGAGGGAGGGAGTGAGGAAGAGGGGGGAAAAGAAGAGAGAGAGAGAGAGAGAGAGAGAGAGAGAGGGGGATGGAGAAAGAGAGAGATAGTGAGGGAAAGCAAAAGAGAAAGAGAGTGAGAGAGGAAGAGAAGGAGAGAGAGATAGAGTGAGAGAGGAAGAGAAGGAGAGAGAAAGAGAGTGAGAGAGGAAGAGAAGGAGAGAGAAAGAGAGTGAGAGAGGAAGAGAAGGAGAGAGAAAGAAAGGGAACGAGGGAGAGCCCATGATCCCTGACAGAAAGAGCCCAACTCTCTATTCTACACATCAGAGGCCAAATGGAAATCAATTCCACACTAATGCAAACGTGCTGTGTAAGTCTCTGAACTGTGCCATAGTGGTAAACTGTCTAAAGAACCTGCACACAAAACAAACAGAATGTAGTGCATACATATACAAACACAACCCTTACAAAATACAATGATATACAGAACTGCACATGCATGAGTATGCAAACAGACACACTGAAGTATATTCCCTACATATACACACACACAAGTTATTTCTCTCTCTCCCCTTCTACCTACATAATTTGCTTGTTGGGCAGTAAAACCTTGCTCACTGGTCTACTCCCTATGCTGCATCACCATGACAACCAACAGTATCCCCGCCGTTGCCTTGGCAACAACACTTCTTTCCCTGGAGGTGGGAAGTTGGGGGGTTGGGGTGTGTCAGGGGTGTGTATGCTGCTTAGCTGAAGCAGAGCAAGAGGAAACACACAGTGGGATGCAGTGTGTGTGTGTGTACAAGATAAGGAAGCCAAAATAGGCTGTGGAACGGGTGGACGCAAACCACTTCAAAAAGCTGCACCACAGATCCAGATCCCCTCTCTGTCTGCTGAGAATATTCTGTTAGAAAACCAAACTTCTGTTCAGGTCAAAATAACACAATATCACAGCTTGTCTTCACACCTAATAAAATGACTTAGTGAGGCCCTTCCAGACTAAGTAGAATAACCACTAGCTATAACTCATGTGTTAAAAGCTGAAATAGTCCAAATAGTCCTAAATATGGTCTCAGAATCTCAGCCTCATCCTGGGTCATTTGGCCTAATTACAGACTGATCCAGTGGACTAAAGTGCCCTCAGTGTATGTGTGTGTGTGTGTCGTCTAGCAGGGAGGGTTCTGGGCACGCTCACTGGAGGGCCACGATGATGTCCAGTCTACCACGCTGTCACTTCTCTTGAGCAGGTCCACATGGAGACAAAGACAAGGACTGGGCCTGTAAGGACACTAAGGAACAGTGTCAACACATACAACACCGTCTGAGAGGCGGGGAGCCGGGCGAGCCTGTCTGGTCCCTGGAGACCCCCCACTCCACACACACACACACACACACACACACACACACACACACACACACACACACACACACACACACACACACACACACACACACACACACCCTTCATCCTGTACCAATCAGATGCCTCACTTCACCTTGACAATATCTCTTCTTAAAAGCTGATTAAAACCTAACACTAACCACACTGCTAACCTTATGCCTAACCTTAAATGAAATATGCATTTTTACAGTATAGCCATGATATACTCTCCAGATTTACTTTAACACTGGGAATGACTTGGCCTTTTTATAAGACTGCCTCTCTATTCAGAACGGATGGAGGGCCAGAGGCTGAACATTATTAATATGTGTGGGGGAATTACAGTACAGTAGATTCAAGGGATGTACAGTATCCATTTCATCTGCCTCCCAGTTGCCATGGCAACATGAGCTACGCCTCCTCTTCTCTGTGAGTACGTGTGGGTGTGTGTGTGTATGCTTGCATTCATGCGTGACTGTGTGTGTGTGTGTATCAAAGACTGGGAATGAAGTTAGCAAAAATGGTAGTTGTAAAGCCTCCAGTGTAACACCATAGAGATGAAAGGACATATTGATTGAGTGTCAGATGAGATGTGATGTCATGTCATGGGGTGGGGGTGCAAATAAAGGTCATAGAGGAGCAATTATGACTGAGCCATCTATGACTGTGCCATCAATTATGACTGAGCCATCTCCCTCCCTCCCTCTGCTACCCTCTCTCCATCCTCATTCGCCCTTTCTTCTCCTTGTCCATCCTACAAATGCCTGTATCACACCTCCAGTGATGTAGTGGTCGTCACTCACAAAATGGTATCTCACCTAATCTTCTTAAACCGCTCCCTTACTGAATCATGCCCCCAAACTGTAGCTTCCTCAACAGTGCATTGTGCAATATCAAACATGGCTTTATTTCCCCAGAATAGAACAGGATGGGTGAGAGTTGGGGCTGTTATCCCATAGTTTAATATGATGAATTAGCCACAAGATTTTCTTCGCATAACACTACATCATTCATCCCTGGTTGTGTGTGTGTGTGTGTGTGTGTGTGTGTGTGTGTCACCTGTGAGTAGAGGGTGGTGCGGTCTGCCCAATGCATCACCAGGGGCACACTGCCTGCCCTCCAAGACACCTACAGCACCCGATGTCACAGGAAGGCCAAAATGGTCATCAAGGACATTAACCACCAGAGCCACGGCCTGTTGACCCCACTATCATCCAGAAAGCGAGGTCAGTACAGGTGCATCAAAGCAGGGACCGAGAGACTGAAAAACAGCTTCTATCTCAAGGCCATCAGACTGTTAAATAGCCATCAATAGCCGGCTACCACCCGGTTACTCATCCCTGCACTTTTGAGGCTGCTGCCCCATATAACAGACATGGAATCACTGGTCACTTTAATAATGGAACACTAGTCACCTTAATAATGTTTACATACTGTTTTACTCATTTCATATGTATATACTGTATTCTGCTGTATTCTAGTCAATGTCACTCAGACATTGCTCGTCCTAATATTTATATATTTCTTAATTCCATTATTTTCCTCTTAGATTTGTGTGTATTGTTCTGAATTGTTAGATACTACTGCACTGGAACATCTGCTAAATATGTGTATACGACAAATACAATTTGATTTGATTTCATACAACCTTTGGGGGAGAGGAGGGGTTGAGATGGAAATGGAGAGGGGTGTTAAGAGGAGGGAGAGGGGTGAAGACAGGGTAGGGTGTAGTCAAAACTATTTCTCTGGTCTGGGAATGCATTGTGAGTAAGGGAGTGAGCTAAGTAAGTATGCTGAGAGAACAAGCTGGAAAAATAGCCTTATATAGTCATGGGTACTGAGAGGTGCGTTAGTGTTGGGCTAAACGGGGTACTGAGTGTGGCTGGGCTAAACGGTGCACAAATCACAAATAAAGTGACAAATTACAATGAGGTCAGAGTGTGTGTGTGTGTGTGTGTGTGTGTGTGTGTGTGTGTGTGTGTGTGTGTGTGTGTGTGTGTGTGTGTGTGTGTGTGTGTGTGTGTGTGTGTGTGTGTGTGTGTGTGTGCGTGTGTGCCTGCCAGTGAAGGCTCCTTGGAGGAGGAAGGGGAAAATAGTGAAACATTCAAAAAGTTATTATTTTTAGACAAAACTATCGTAAATATATTCACATCACCAAAAAACGAATTAAAACACACTGTTTTGCAATGAAAAAAGCTTATCCAGCTAATTTAACCTGCTCAACATCCTGACTCAAACAGAGAGGAATGCTATTTATGTTAGCTAGCTGGCTAAGACTTTACAAATGTATTGCCACTGTGGCCCACCGGTGTAACTGCTAAACTACTTGCTGTACACACTGTACTGTGTGATTGTACACATGGATTGGAATGTGGGTTTATTAACGAGTTAGTTCTAGTTTGTTGACTGTAACGTTAATATGGTGACAACGACATAGGCTATGTAACGGTGATGGTATGAAGGTTTAGCCTGAAGAAGTTTTCACACTGCTGTTGCGTTGTGCACTGAAGTCCACGAGCGAAGGGAAAAGTTGAGAAGAGGAGAGCGGTTAGATGAGAGAAGGAATTATACATCAACCAAAGTGATGATGCTGTATGTGGCCGCTATGAAAGTTAACTGTGTGTGCAGGTGATGAGGGGTGTATTCATTCCACGGATTCTGTTGCAAAACATTTCTTAAACAGAAGCAAACGGAACATGTGTTAAGGGATGGAGGGAGTGAAAGGGTGGGGGATATGGGCAGGCACAGATGAGGCTCGGACAAGCACAAGGGCTGGGGTAGGGTTCAGGCGTGTGTGATTTTCTGCAACAGCAAGTAGCACAGCTGAAGCTGGATCTGTGACACCCCTAGGGAGTAGAGTGGCTCATGGCAGTCAGGGCCGGGACATCTGTGGCTCTGAAGAAGGGGGTCACACAAACACATACAGAAAAACATACACACATAAATAGGCCTACGCAAAGACACAGAGATGACACGCACACACACAAAACATTAGCACACACACACAAACATATTACCAGAAAAACCCTTTCTGGGAAAGAGGTCACACACAGACTCTTTGACTGCTGGTCACATCTCAACAAGAATAAGTGTCACCCCATCACACAGATGTACTCTGCAAGCCACACATGTCCTTTACTATTCTGGACACACAAACACACACTAGTGATGTGCGGTTGTCTCAAATAACCGGCGGTCCCCACAGTTATATCCACTGGGCGGCCTGCTTTAGGGTCATGCAATATTGTGTGGGTGAAGGGCAAGAGGATGGAATAAAGAGAAAACAATGCAATAAAATCCCTAACTGTATCATTCCTGTGTAATTCACACTGCAGAGCCCCCGAAGCCTACAACCTAGGGCTCAACAGTAGCGTGACAAATACACGCAAATTGTCAAATGCTTTTGGGAACTTGGGCAGAAAAAGTTAACATTGAGGCAAAAAGGACAATGTCGGAGTTGAATTCAGTAACAGAAAATCAATGAAATGGAGAGTTGAAAATAAATCGAATGGAAGACCAGAACAGTAGCCTAATGTTTGGGAAAGATTTGGTGAAGTGGTAGAAGAAGATGATATGTTATGTGTGATGATTGTGAGGTGTTAAACACATTTCACTGTCACAAGATGGGGACTTCAAGGTAACTGTACTGTTCCGATGGGTTAAATGGAATAGTAGCCTAACTGAAATCTGGACACTGACTTTAAGTCTATAACCTCTCACATAGCCTAATATAACATTAACTCCAGCAGAATTAAGCTTTTATTGCAGTAAAATGATACACCAAATGTCAAATTTGACTCGGAAACAGGATTGGAGAAATATATTTGATTTTTTTCAGCATCTTGAGAGAATGAATGTAGCATTAGGGACCATCTGTAAAGGTGCTATCTTTATCAGCATCATAAAAGCTTTCACCCACATAAAATATGCATCCAAGCTGAACTAAAATCTTATTAGAAACATGTTGCGTCATTTTAATAGCTTTGTATTTCCTTAAAACCAGGGGGTGGGTTATTGCATTTTCTCCCCAGTCCCTAAAAGTCTTTGCAGAGCTAGAGAAGCAGAGATGAAAGAGAAAACAAACGTTAACGTTGTCAACTAGATTGAAACATTAATTCTATCGATTTATGGCACTCTGTTGAGCAAGGGTCTATGGAGTCTTCTAGGGCAACAAGTAATGACAGAGAAGAAGCTGTATGTATCTAATTATAGACAAATGGACAAACAAATAGCCTACCAAAATGTTGGAAATTAAAAGCAGAAACATAGGCCTATCTTAAAAGGCCTGTCAAAAAATGATTCTGTCATCTCTGACTGTACATTGCATTTTCTATATTTGCGGGTTAGATTTGAGTGCAGGCCTCAGATTTTCCCTTCACATCAAATCAAATCAAATGTTATTTGTCACATGTACCGAATACAACAGGTGTAGACCTTACAGTGAAGTGCTTACTTACAAGCCCTTAACCAACAATATACATACAGTGAGGCAAAAAAGTATTTTGTCAGCCACCAATTGTGCAAGTTCTCCCACTTAAGAAGATGAGAGAGGCCTGTAATTTTCATCACAGGTACACTTCAACTATGACAGACAAAATGAGAAAAGAAAATCCAGAAAATCACAGTGTAGGATTTTTTATGAATTTATTTGCAAATTATGGTGGAAAATAAGTACTTGGTCACCTACAAACAAGCAAGATTTCTGGCTCTCACAGACCTTCTTTAAGAGGCTCCTCTGTCCTCCACTCGTTACCTGTATTAATGGCACCTGTTTGAACTTGTTATCAGTATAAAAGACACCTGTCCACAATGTCAAACAGTCACACTCCAAACTCCACTATGGCCAAGACCAAAGAGCTGTCAAAGGACACCAGAAACAAAATTGTAGACCTGTACCAGGCTGGGAAGACTGAATCTGCAATAGGTAAGCAGCTTGGTTTGAAGAAATCAACTGTGGGAGCAATTATTAGGAAATGGAAAACATACAAGACCATTGATAATCTCCCTCAATCTGGGGCTCCACGCAAGATCTCACCCCGTGGGGTCAAAATGATCACAAGAACGGTGAGCAAAAATCCCAGAACCACACGGTGGGACCTAGTGAATGACCTGCAGAGAGCTGGGACCAAAGTAACAAAGCCTACCATCAGTAACACACTACGCTGCCAGGGACTCAAATCCTGCAGTGCCAGACGTGTCCCCCTGCTTAAGCCAGTACATGTCCAGGCCCGTCTGAAGTTTGCTAGAGAGCATTTGGATGATCCAGAAGAAGATTGGGAGAATGTCATATGGTCAGATGAACCAGCCCGTCTGGTGTTCAACCTTCCCAAGTTCTCTCACGTCACCCCGCTCCTCCGCTCTCTCCACTGGCTTCCAGTTGAAGCTCGCATCCGCTACAAGACCATGGTGCTTGCCTACGGAGCTGTGAGGGGAACGGCACCGCAGTACCTCCAGGCTCTGATCAGGCCCTACACCCAAACAAGGGCACTGCGTTCATCCACCTCTGGCCTGCTCGCCTCCCTACCATTGAGGAAGTACAGTTCCCGCTCAGCCCAGTCAAAACTGTTCGCTGCTCTGGCCCCCCAATGGTGGAACAAACTCCCTCACGACGCCAGGACAGCGGAGTCAATCACCACCTTCCGGAGACACCTGAAACCCCACCTCTTCAAGGAATACCTAGGATAGGATAAGTAATCCTTCTCACCCCCCCTTAATGATTTAGATGCACTATTGTAAAGTGGCTGTTCCACTGGATGTCAGAAGGTGAATTCACCAATTTGTAAGTCGCTCTGGATAAGAGCGTCTGCTAAATGACTTAAATGTAAAATGTAAATGTAAACCAAAATATAACTTTTAGGTAAAAACTCAACTCACCGTGTTTGGAGGACAAAGAACGCTGAGTTGCATCCAAAGAACACCATACCCACTGAGAAGCATGGGGGTGGAAACATCATGCTTTGGGGCTGTTTTTCTGCAAAGGGACCAGGACGACTGATCCGTGTAAAGGAAAGAATGAATTGGGCCATGTATCGTGAGATTTTGAGTCAAAACCTCCTTCCATCAGCAAGGGCATTGAAGATGAAACATGGCTGGGTCTTTCAGCATGACAATGATCCCAAACACACCGCCCGGGCAACGAAGGAGTGGTTTCGTAAGAAGCATTTCAAGGTCCTGGAGTGGCCTAGCCAGTCTCCAGATCTCAACCCCATAGAAAATCTTTGGAGGGAGTTGAAAGTCCGTGTTGCCCAGCAACAGCCCCAAAACATCACTGCTCTAGAGGAGATCTGCATGGAGGAATGGGCCAAAATACCAGCAACATTGTGTGAAAACCTTGTGAAGACTTACAGAAAACATTTGACCTCTGTCATTGCCAATAAAGGGTATATAACAAAGTATTGAGATGAACTTTTGTTATTGACCAAATACTTATTTTCCACCATAATTTGCAAATAAATGAATAAAAAATCCTACAATGTGATTTTCTGGAGAAAAAAAATTCTCATTTTGTCTGTCATAGTTGAAGTGTACCTATGTGGAAAATTACAGGCCTCTCTCATCTATGTGGAAAATTACAGGCCTCTCTCATCTTTTTTAAGTGGGAGAACTTGCACAATTGGTGGCTGACTAAATACTTTTTTGCCCCGCTGTAGTTTTAAGAAAATACACAAAAAAAGTAAGAGATAAGAATAACAAATAATTAAAGAGCAGCAGTAAATAACAATAGCGGGGCTATATACAGGGGGTACCGGTACAAAGTCAATGTGCGGGGGCACCGGTGTCGAGGTAATTTAGGTAGTATGTACATGTAGGTAGAGTAATTAAAAATGACTATGCATAGATAATAACAGAGAGTTGCAGCAGTGTAGAAGAGTGTAGGGCCTTCCTCTGACACCGCCTGGTATAGAGGTCCTGGATGGCAGGAAGCTTGACCCCAGTGATGTACTGGGCCGTACGCACTACCCTCTGTAGTGCCTTGCGGTCAGAGGCCGAGCAGTTGCAGTACCAGGCAGTGATGCAACCCGTCAGGATGTTCTCGATGGTGCAGCTGTAAAACCTTTTGAGGATTTGCGGACCCATGCCAAATCTTTTCAGTCTCCTGAGGGGGAATAGGTTTTGTTGTGCCCTCTTCACAACTGTTTTGGTGTGCTGGGACCATGTTAGTTTGTTATTGATGTGGAGGCCAAGGAACTTGAAGCTCTCAACCTGCTCCACTACAGCCCCGTTGATGAGAATGGAGACGTGCTCGGTCCTCCTTTTCCAGTAGTCCACGATCATCTCCTTTGTCTTGATCACGTTGAGGGAGAGGTTGTTGTCCTTGCACCACATGGTCAGGTCTCTGACCTCCTCTCTATAGGCTGTCTCATCATTGTCGTTGATCAGGCCTACCATTGTTGTGTCATCAGCAAACTTAATGATGGTGTTGGAGTCGTGCCTGACCGTGCAGCCATGAGTGAACAGGGAGAACAGGAGGGGACTGAGCACGCACCCCTGAGTGTTGAGGAGCAGCGTTGCGGATGTGTTGTTACCTACCCTTACCACCTGGGGGCGGCCAGTCAGGAAATCCAGGATCCAGTTGCAGAGGGAGCTGTTTAGTCCCAGGGTCCTTAGCTTAGTGATGAGCTTTGAGGGCACTGTGGTGTTGAACGCTGAGCTGTAGTCAATGAATAGCATTCTCACATAGGTGTTCCCTTTGTCCAGGTGTGAAAGGGCAGTGTGGAATGCAATAGACATTGCATCATCCGTGGATCTGTTAGTGCGGTATGCAAACTGGAGCGGGTTTCAGGTTTCTGGGATAATGGTGTTGATGTGAGCCATGACCAGCCTTTCAAAGCATTTCATGGCTACAGACGTGAGTGCTACGGGTCGGTAGTTATTTAGGAAGGTTACCTTAGTGTTCTTGGGGACAGGGATTATGGTGGTCTGCTTGAAACATGTTGGTATTACAGACTCAGACAGGGAGTGGTTGAAAATGTCAGTGAAGACACTTGCCAATTGGTCAGCACATGCTCGGAGTACACGTCCTGGTAATCCGTCTGGCCCTGTGGTCTTGTGAATGTTGACCTGTTTAAAGGTCTTACTCACATCGGCTGCGTAGAGAGTGATCACACATTTGTCCGGAACAGCTGATGTTCTCATCACATATAGTCGAGCAGTTGCGGATGGGTTATTAGCAATTGCCGGAGGGTGCGGGTGAACAAACAGCTGACCTGTAAATCACTAACATACACACATGGGTCTATTAACGTTCATATATCCCCATTTTTAATTGATCTAAATATCTATTTCATTCACCCCGTCACAGTAAGAGAGATGTACCAGGGCTTAAAAATAACTCAAGAGTACAGAGGTTTCTATTCTAAGGTATAGCATCAGTAGCTACTGTACAGCTCCATGTCTCAGTAGACACATGAAACAAGCTGCATCTGTCTGAGGAATACAAGCCATACTATGGGCAAAAAATACTGTCGAAAGGCATCCTTCCTAACAGTCTTCCTTCCCTCCTTAGTTACTTCCTTGTTCTTGTTTAAGGTATTCACTGATCTGACATGGTACCTTGCTAGAACTCATCCAATCTCGAACACATCAGTGAATATCTAAAGGAATAGGTAGGAAATAATCCTTTATACACATTCTACTACAGCCTAATACCATTAGCATGTACACCTCCAAGGCAGACATCAGCCAGGTATCAGGTTTTCCCCTGGTCTAGACTACATACTTTAGTCTGCAGGCAAGAGAGTCACTTTTCTGTTTTAATCAGTCTCTTCTTACCACTGCTAGAGATGGAGACAAAGGAGAGAGAGAGAAGGAGAGAGTGGGAGGACCATTTTTGAGATTCCATTCTTGAGGCTTTGTGGTTAGCTAGTGAGAAGAACATCATTCTTGTGAGTCTCTGTATTTCTGAGAGCTGCTGATCCCTCTCTGTAAGAATGTGACACTGAGATGATTGAAATCCCCATGTTTGTCTCTGTCTGACATTTCTGTCTAACATCTCATGAGGCATATCTAAGCTTTCGATTCAGACTCAAGGCCACAGCTCAAAAGAGACAAATCTACTAGTGGTTTTGGAAAGCCACTGACCATTTTATGTTCTCTTTGTGAAACAACCACTACTGAATAGTGAATACTCCTGGGAATTCTCCTCTATAGCCCCAAAACATTTTGGGAAGTTTTCCAGAGCTTGTCCATGTCAAGGATCCAAAAGCACATTTCAAGTGTTCTATTCAGATGCAAGGCTACGGTTCTGGAATTGTCAAGATGCTTCAGTGCTTTTGGACAATTTCAGTTCTGTGAAAACACTTGTCTTCAGTTTGTCATTGCAAACTACCTATTGTACTAAAGAAACCGTTCCATATCCAGGTTAGGTCAAACTCAGCACTGGCTCATTCTGAGCCACCGTTCCATCTGTCCCACGCTCCACATTGCTAACATGCTAATGGATAATGGCTGATAGCTACAGCAGATGGAAAATTGCTGTCTGCCAAACCAGCGGTTGCTGAGGCAGGGAAATTGCTGGATGAACATTTCCACAGATAATGACTAGGGAATTTGGCCAGGGAAGCATGCTGCAAACGTCCCACAGTACATCACTAAACTCAGGACCCTTGGACTGAACACCTCCCTATGCAACTGGATTTCCACACGGGCTGCCCCCAGGTGGTAAGGGTAGGTATTGACAAAGGGGCCCCTCGGGGGTGTGTGCTTAGTCCTCTCCTGTGCTCCTTGTTCACCCACGAATGCTTGGCCGCAAACAACTCCAACACCATCATTAAGTTTGCTGATGACAGAGCGGTGGTAGGCCTGATCTCTGGCGACGATGCGACAGCCTATAGGGAGGAGGTCAGTGACCTAGCAGCAAGGAGGTCAGCCAATGTCAGTGAACATCAGCAAGACAAAGAATCTGATTATGGAGTACAGGAAACGGAAGGCCGAGCACATCGTCAGAGCTGTAGTGGAGCGGGAAGTTTTTCGGTGTCCACATCACTAAGGAAATAACATGGCCCACACACACCAACACAGTCATAAAGAAGGCACGACAATGCCTCTTTCCCCTCAGGAGGCTGAAAAGATTTGGCATGGGCCCTCAGATCTTCAAAACGTTTTACAGCTGCACCATTGAGAGCATCTTGACTGGCTGCATCACCGCTTGGTATGGCCTCGTCACTTTACCCTTTACCCTTAACTATATGTACAGACTGTATCTACCTCAATTACCTAATACCCCTGCACATCCACTCGTTACTCATACCCTGTGTATAAAGCCAAGTCATCTTAACTCTTTGTGTATTCATTCCTTGTGTGATTATCTTTCAATTTTTATATATATTTGATTGATTTGGTGTTCATTGGGTTTCTTTACTTGTGAAGACCAAACACAAAACTATTGTCCTTGTTTATGTAGAAGACAGCTTCAAGGTTCTAGGTACAGGCATTGATGCCAGGTACAGTACTGACGCTAGGTACAGGCATTGATGCCAGGTACAGTACTGACGCTAGGTACAGGCATTGATGCCAGGTACAGTACTGACGCTAGGTACAGGCATTGATGCCAGGTACAGTACTGACGCTAGGTACAGGGTGACGCCAAACAGTACTGACGCTAGGTACAGGCATTGACGCCAGGTACAGTACTGGGCTAGGTACAGGCATATGATGCCAGGTACAGTACTGACGCTAGGTACAGGCATTGATGCCAGGTACAGTACTGACGCTAGGTACAGGCATTGATGCCAGGTACAGTACTGACGCTAGGTACAGGCATTGATGCCAGGTACAGTACTGGTGACGCCAGGTACAGTACTGACGCTAGGTACAGGCATTGACGCCAGGTACAGTACTGACGCTAGGTACAGGCATTGACGCCAGCTCCAGTCTCAGGTACACATTGAAACAAGGTACAGTACTGTCTGAGGTACAGGCATTGTACTGCCAGGTACAGGTACTACAGTACTGACGCTAGGTACAGGCATTGATGCCAGGTACAGTACTGACGCTAGGTACAGGCATTGATGCCAGGTACAGTACTGACGCTAGGTACAGGTGATGCCAGGTACAGTACTCATAGGTACAGGCATATGATGCCAGGTACAGTACTGAATAGGTACAGGCATTGATGCCAGGTACAATACTGAAGCTAGGTACAGGCATTGACGCCAGGTACAGTACTGACGCTAGGTACAGGCATTGACGCCAGGTACAGTACTGACGCTAGGTACAGGCATTGACGCCAGGTACAGTACTGACGCTAGGTACAGGCATTGATGCCAGGTACAGGCTGACACTGGGACAGGCATTGATGCCAGGTACAGTACTGACGCTAGGTACAGGCATTGATTGAGGTACAGTACTGACGTTAGGTACAGGCATTGATGCCAGGTACAGTACTGACGCTAGGTACAGGCATTGATGCCAGGTCAGTACTGATTTCTAGGTACAGGCATTGACCCAGGTTCAGTACTGAAGCTAGGTACAGGCATTGATGCCAGGTACAGTACTGACGCTAGGTACAGGCATTGACGCCAGGTACAGTACTGACGCTAGGTACAGGCATTGACGCCAGGTACAGTACTGACGCTAGGTACAGGCATTATTGCCAGGTACAGTACTGACGTAGGTACAGGCATTGATGCCAGGTACAGTACTGACTTTAGGTACAGGCATTGACGCCAGGTACAGTACTGACGCTAGGTACAGGCATTGACGCCAGGTACAGTACTGACGCTAGGTACAGGCATTGATGCCAGGTACAGTACTGACGCTAGGTACAGGCATTGATGCCAGGTACAGTACTGACGTAGGTACAGGCATTGATGCCAGGTACAGTACTGACACTAGGTACAGGCATTGACGCCAGGTACAGTACTGACACTAGGTACAGGCATTGATGCCAGGTACAGTACTGACGCTAGGTACAGGCATTGATGCCAGGTACAGTACTGACACTAGGTACACATTGACGCCAGGTACAGTACTGACGCTAGGTACAGGCATTGATGCCAGGTATAGTACTGACGCTAGGTACAGGCATTGATGCCAGGTACAGTACTGACGCTAGGTACAGGCATTGCTAGGTACATACTAATAGGTACAGGCATTGATGCCAGGTACAGTACAGCTAGGTACAGGCATTGATGCCAGGTACAGTACTGATGCTAGGTACAGGCATTGCGCCAGGATGAACATTTACTGACGCTAGGACAGGCATTGACGCCAGGTACAGTACTGACGCTAGGTACAGGCATTGATGCCAGGTACAGTACTGACACTAGGTACAGGCATTGATGCCAGGTACAGTACTGATGCTAGGTACAGGCAAAGGGGCCAGGTACAGTACTGACGCTAGGTACAGGCATTGATGCCAGGTACAATTGAAGCTAGGTACAGGCATTGATGCCAGGTACAATACTGACGCATAGGTACAGGCATTGATGCCAGGTACAGTACTGCGCTAGGTACAGGCATTGATGCCAGGTACAGGCATTGATGCCAGGTACTGACGCTAGGTACAGGCATTGATGCCAGGACAGTACTGACGGAGGTACAGGCATTGATGCCAGTGTACAGTACTGACGCTAGGTACAGGCATTGATGCCAGGTACAGTACTGACGCTAGGTACAGGCATTGATGCCAGGTACAGTACTGAGCTAGGTACAGCATTGATGCCAGGTACAGTACTGACGCTAGGTACAGGCATTGATGCCAGGTACAGTACTGACGCTAGGTACAGGCATTGATGCCAGGTACAGTACTAGGTACAGGCATTGATGCCAGGTACAGTACTGACTAGGTACAGGCATTGATGCCAGGTACAGTACTGACGCTAGGTACAGGCATTGATGCCAGGTACAGTACTGACCCTAGGTACAGGCATTGAACAGACTGCTAGGTACAGGCATTGATCTTCAGTACAGTTTTACAGCTGCAGGCATTGATGCCAGGCATCAGTACTGGCTGGTACAGGCATTGACGCCAGGTACAGTACTGACTAGGTACAGGCTTTACCCAGTACTGAAGCTAGGTACAGGCATCTTACAGTACTGACGCCAGGCATTGACGCACTACAGTACTGACGCTAGGTACAGGCATTGACGCCAGGTACATCTTACTTGGTACAGGCATTGATGCCATTATCAGTATTTTTATATACAGGCATTTGATGCCAGGGTACTTGACGCTTAGGTACAGGCATTGATGCCAGGTACAGTACTGACGTTAGGTACAGGCATTGATGCCAGGTACAGTACTGACGCTAGGTACAGGCATTGATGCCAGGTACAGTACTGACGCTAGGTACAGGCATTGATGCCAGGTACAGTACAGTACTGACGCTAGGTACAGGCATTGACGCCAGGTACAGTACTGACGCTAGGTACAGGCATTGATGCCAGGTACAGTACTGACGCTAGGTACAGGCATTGATGCCAGGTACAGTACTGAAGCTAGGTACAGGCATTGATGCCAGGTACAGTACTGACGCTAGGTACAGGCATTGACGCCAGGTACAGTACTGACGCTAGGTACAGGCATTGATGCCAGGTACAGTACTGACGCTAGGTACAGGCATTGATGCCAGGTACAGTACAGTACAGGCATTGATGCCAGGTACAGTACTGACGCTAGGTACAGGCATTGACGCCAGGTACAGTACTGACACTAGGTACAGGCATTGATGCCAGGTACAGTACTGACACTAGGTACAGGCATTGACAGGCAGTACTGATGCCAGGTACAGTACTGACAGTACTGAGGTACAGGCATTGATGCCAGGTACAGTACTAGGTACAGGCATTGACGCCAGGTACAGTACTGACGCTAGGTACAGGCATTGACGCCAGGTACAGTACTGACGCTAGGACATTGGCATTGACTAGGTACAGGCAGGTACAGTACTGACGCTAGGTACAGGCATTGATGCCAGGTACAGTACTGACACTGGGTACAGGCATTGATGCCAGGTACAGTACTGACGCTAGGTACAGGCATTGATGCCAGGTACAGTACTGACGTTAGGTACAGGCATTGATGCCAGGTACAGTACTGACGCTAGGTACAGGCATTGATGCCAGGTACAGTACTGACGCTAGGTACAGGCATTGATGCCAGGTTCAGTACTGACGCTAGGTACAGGCATTGATGCCAGGTACAGTACTGACGCTAGGTACAGGCATTGACGCCAGGTACAGTACTGACGCTAGGTACAGGCATTGACGCCAGGTACAGTACTGACGCTAGGTACAGGCATTGATGCCAGGTACAGTACTGACGCTAGGTATAGGCATTGATGCCAGGTACAGTACTGACGCTAGGTACAGGCATTGACGCCAGGTACAGTACTGACGCTAGGTACAGGCATTGATGCCAGGTACAGTACTGACGCTAGGTACAGGCATTGATGCCAGGTACAGTACTGACGCTAGGTACAGGCATTGATGCCAGGTACAGTACTGACGCTAGGTACAGGCATTGATGCCAGGTACAGTACTGACACTAGGTACAGGCATTGACGCCAGGTACAGTACTGACGCTAGGTACAGGCATTGATGCCAGGTACAGTACTGACGCTAGGTACAGGCATTGATGCCAGGTACAGTACTGACACTAGGTACAGGCATTGACGCCAGGTACAGTACTGACGCTAGGTACAGGCATTGATGCCAGGTATAGTACTGACGCTAGGTACAGGCATTGATGCCAGGTACAGTACTGACGCTAGGTACAGGCATTGACGCCAGGTACAGTACTGACGCTAGGTACAGGCATTGATGCCAGGTACAGTACTGACGCTAGGTACAGGCATTGATGCCAGGTACAGTACTGACGCTAGGTACAGGCATTGATGCCAGGTACAGTACTGACGCTAGGTATAGGCATTGATGCCAGGTACAGTACTGATGCTAGGTACAGGCATTGATGCCAGGTACAGTACTGACGCTAGGTACAGGCATTGACGCCAGGTACAGTACTGACGCTAGGTACAGGCATTGATGCCAGGTACAGTACTGACACTAGGTACAGGCATTGATGCCAGGTACAGTACTGATGCTAGGTACAGGCATTGGCGCCAGGTACAGTACTGACGCTAGGTACAGGCATTGATGCCAGGTACAATACTGAAGCTAGGTACAGGCATTGATGCCAGGTACAATACTGACGCTAGGTACAGGCATTGATGCCAGGTACAGTACTGAAGCTAGGTACAGGCATTGATGCCAGGTACAATACTGACGCTAGGTACAGGCATTGATGCCAGGTACAGTACTGACGCTAGGTACAGGCATTGATGCCAGGTACAGTACTGACGCTAGGTACAGGCATTGATGCCAGGTACAGTACTGACGCTAGGTACAGGCATTGATGCCAGGTACAGTACTGACGCTAGGTACAGGCATTGATGCCAGGTACAGTACTGACACTAGGTACAGGCATTGACGCCAGGTACAGTACTGACGCTAGGTACAGGCATTGATGCCAGGTACAGTACTGACGCTAGGTACAGGCATTGATGCCAGGTACAGTACTGACGCTAGGTACAGGCATTGATGCCAGGTACAGTACTGACGCTAGATACAGGCATTGATGCCAGGTACAGTACTGACGCTAGGTACAGGCATTGATGCCAGGTACAGTACTGACACTAGGTACAGGCATTGATGCCAGGTACAGTACTGACACTAGGTACAGGCATTGATGCCAGGTACAGTACTGACGCTAGGTACAGGCATTGACGCCAGGTACAGTACTGACGCTAGGTACAGGCATTGATGCCAGGTACAGTACTGACACTGGGTACAGGCATTGACGCCAGGTACAGTACTGACGCTAGGTACAGGCATTGATGCTAGATAATGATGCTAGGTACAGGCATTGATGCTAGATATTGATGCTAGGTACAGGCATTGATGCTATGTACAGGCATTGATGCTAGGTACAGGCATTGATGCTAGATAATGATGCTATGTACAGGCATTGATGCTAGGTACAGGCATTGATGATGCAATATAGAGATGATAAAGGTCAATAATAAGAGAAATGTGCTCTATTATGACAAGCTGAGCTCAGACTAGCACCCTGTGGGATTTAGCCTCTCCCAATCAGAGCATGTTTCTGTAGATTTCTGACCTCGGTGTGCCAGTCTGTCAGAGCCACTATGTCAACACCAGCTAGGCAGCTACCCAGAGCACGTCGTCACCTCCAGGCTACCTCCCAAAACTCCCCAATCAGCACAGAGGGGCAGTGTCACTCTCTCTCCTCAACAGATTCTGTCTCAAAGGACACAACCAGCACAGCCACCGAGGCTGCCAAGTTTCAATCTGACCTCACAGACAGACAGACAGACAGACTGTATTTTTAGGTGACACAACTCGTTTTCATTGTCATTCTACAGCTAGGAAACCAATGTGTTAGTCAAGTTAGACAGTAATAGCCCAAGCACTGCCAATATGTCAAAATCTATTCAAATCAAATTTTATTGGTCAGATACACATGGTTAGCAGATGTTAATGCTTGTGCTTCTAGTTCCGACAGTGCAGTAATATCTAACAAGTAATCTAACCAATCTCCAACAACTACCTTATACACACAAATCTGAAGGGATGGAATAAGAATATGTACATATAAATATATGGATGAGCGATTGCCGAGAGGCATAGGCAAGATGCAATATATGGTAAAAGTTACATATGAGATGATTAATGTAAGATGTAAACATTATTTAAGTGGCATTGTTTAAAGTGACTAGTGATCCATTTATTAAAGTGGCCAATGATATGAGTCTCTACTGTGTGTAGGCAGAAGCCTCTCTGAGTTAGTGATGTTGTTAGTGATGCTGTTTAACAGTCTGATGGCCTTGAGATAGAAGCTGTTTTTCAGTCTCTCAGTCCCAGCTTTGATGCACCTGTACTGACCTCGCCTTCTGGATGATAGCGGGGTGAACAGGCAGTGACTCAGTTGGTTGTTGTCCTTGATAATCTTTTTGGACTGAGGTCTTAAAAACTTCTCTAGGGTATGGGGCAGCATTCAGAATTTTGGATGAAAAGTGTGCCCAAATTAAACTGCCTGCAACTCAGGCCCGGAAGATAGGATATGCATATAATTGGTAGATTTGGATAGAAAACCTGAGAAAAATCCATCCAGGAAGTAGGATTTTGTGTTGTTGTGTAGTTTTCTATTCAATGCCATTACAGTATCCATTGACTTTGGACTCAAATTGCAGTTCCTAGACCTTCCACTAGATGTCAACAGTCTTTAGAAATTGTTTCAGGCTTGTAATCTGAAAAATGAGGGAGTAAGATACATTTGAATGAGTGGACCCTGCAGTGTCACAGAGCTTTTTCCATGTGCGAGACCGAGAGAGTGCCTTTCTTGTTTACCTTTTATATTGACAGCGTTATTGTCCGGTTGAAATATTATTATTAGTATTTAGGCTAAAAACAACCTGAGGATTATTTAGGCTAAAAACAACCTGAGGATTGAATATGTCTCTAGAGTCTACGTATTCTGACTGACACAAGTAGTCCATCTCTCTCTCTCTCTGCTAATAACCACTTTGGCAACCTCCTCATCCTTGCAACTTGCAGACTTGTTTACATGTTGCTGTGCGTTTTGTTGCCAACCTTACTTTGCTATCTGACAACTTTATGGTTGTTACTTTTTAATCACCGTTTATATTTTTCGTTTTTCCCTCACTCAACTTTTTTTTCATTCAACTTTTTCACTCCGGACGCTTTATCTATAGTTCGTCAGGACCTCCAACAGCCGAAGTGAAGTAGTAACATTAACATGATGCCTTCTAATTGCAGTCGCTGTACTCATAATATACAGGAGAAAGATCGCCTACGGCGAAGATAGCTGTGCTGCAGGCCCAGCTTCAGACGCAATCGTTAGGCAAGGGTCATTTCAGTGTAGGAAAGAATGAAACAGTGTCTGTGCCACCAGTAAGTACAGATAGTAACGTTAGTATAAATCCCCTCCCACGGTCCCCGCAGCCGGACAACTTTCTCATGGCTTCTGGAAGGAAATGCTGTAGGAATGCTCAACCGGTGTCGCTCATTCAGCCGACAGAAACTTCAACCGGTTTTCCCCATTAAGCAGCGAGTCGAAGTCTGAGGCCGAGCCATATCTTGTCTCTACTCCTCTTGTTACGGGGTCTGAGACGCCGAAGCTTCCCACCATTAGCTCTGACAAATTGAAAACCCTACTCATTGGCGACTCTATTACCTGCAGTATTAGACTTAAAACGAATCATCCAGCGATCATACACTGTTTACCAGGGGGCAGGGCTACCGACGTTAAGGCTAATCTGAAGATGGTGCTGGCTAAAGCTAAAACTGGCGAGTGTAGAGAGTATAGAGATATTGTTATCCACGTCGGCACCAACAATGTTAGGATGAATGAGTCAGAGGTCACCAAGCATAACATAGCTTCAGCGTGTAAATCAGCTGGAAAGATGTGTCGGCATCGAGTAATTGTCTCTGGCCCCCTCCCAGTTAGGGGGAGTGATGAGCTCTACAGCAGTCTCACAACTCAATCGCTGGTTGAAAACTGTTTTCTGCCCCTCCCAAAAGAGAGAATTTGTAGATAATTGGCCCTCTCTGGGACTCACCCACAAACAGGACCAAGCCTGGCCTGCTGAGGAGTGTCGGACTCCATCCTAGCTGGAGGGGTGCTCTCATCTTATCTACCAATGTAGACAGGGCTCTAACTCAGGGCTCTGCAAATAGGGTGCAGGCCAGGCAGCAGGCTGTTAGCTAGCCTGCCAACTTAGTGGAGTCTGCCACTAGCACAGTCAGTGTAGTCAACTCAGCTATCCCCATTGAGACCGTGTCTGTGCCTTGACCGAGGTTGGGCAAAACTAAACATGGCGGTGTTCGCCTTAGCAATCTCACTAGAATAAAGACCTCCTCCATTCCTGCCATTATTGAAAGAGATCGTGATACCTCACATCTCAAAATAGGGCTATTTAATGTTAGATCCCTCACTTCAAAGGCAGTTATAGTCAATGAACTAATCACTGATAATAATCTTGATGTGATTGGCCTGACTGGAACATAGCCTAACCCTGATGAATTTACTGTGTTAAATGAGACCTCACCTCCTGGTTACACTAGTGACCATATCCCCTGTGCATCCCACAAAAACGGAGGTGTTGCTAACATTTACGATAGCAAATTTCAATTTACAAAAAGAAAAGACGTTTTCGTCTTTTGAGCTTCTAGTCATGAAATCTATGCAGCCTACTCAATCACTTTTTATAGCTACTGTTTACAGGCCTCCTGGGCCAAATACAGCGTTCCTCACTGAGTTCCCTGAATTGCTATTGGAGCTTGTAGTCATATCAGATAATATTCCAATTTTTGGTGATTTTAATAGTCACATGGAAAAGTCCACAGACCCACTCCAAAAGGCTTTCGGAGCCATCATCGACTCAGTGGGTTTTGTCCAACATTCTCTGGGCCTACTCACTGTCACAGTCATACTCTGGACCTAGTTTTGTCCCATGGAATAAATGTTGTGGATCTTAATTTTTTTCCCTCATCATCCTGGACTATCGGACCACCATTTTATTACGTTTGCAATCGCAACAAATAATCTGCTCAGACCCCAACCAAGGAGCATCAAAAGTCGTGCTATAAATTCTCAGACAACCCAAAGATTCCTTGATGCCCTTCCAGACTCCCTCTGCCTACCCAAGGATGTCAGAGGACAAAAATCAGTAAACCACCTAACTGCGGAACTCAATTTAACCTTGCGCATTACCTTAGATGCAGTTGCACCCCTAAAAACAAAAAACATTTGTCATTAGAAACTAGCTCCTTGGTATACAGAAAATACCCGAGCTCTGAAGCAAGCTTCCAGAAAATTGAACCGGAAATGGCACCACACCAAACTGGAAGTCTTCCGACAGTACAGTACTTCGATACCGTAGAGTATCGAAGAGCCCTCACTGCTGCTCGATCATCCTATTTTTCGAACTTAATTGAGGAAAATAAGAACAATCCTAAATGTATTTTTGATTCTGTCGAAAAGATAACTAAAAAGCAGCATTCCCCAAGTGAGGATGGCTTTCATTTCAGCAGTAATAAACTCATGAACTTCTTTGAGGAAAAGATCATGATCATTAGAAAGCAAATTACGGACTCTTTAAATCTGTGTATTCCTCCAAAGCTCAGTTGTCCTGAGTCTGCACAACTCTGCCAGGACCTAGGATCAAGAGAGACACTCAAGTGTTTTAGTACTATATCGCTTGACACAATGATGAAAATAATCATGGTCTCTAAACTTTTCAAGCTGCATACTGGACCCTATTTCAACTAAACTACTGAAAGAGCTGCTTCTTGTGATTGGCCCTCCTATGTTGAACATAATAAACGGCCCTCTATCCACCAGATGTGTACCAAACTCACTGAAAGTGGCAGTAATAAAGCCTCTCTTGAAAAAGCCAAACCTTGACCCAGAAAATATTAAAAAACTATCGGCCTATATCGAATCTTCCTTTCCTCTCGAAAATTTTAGAAAAAGCTGTCCTCGTAATCCTAGACCTTAGTGCTGCTTTTGATACCATCGATCATCACATTCTTTTGGAGAGATTGGAAAACCAAATAGCCTGGTTTATGTCTTATCTGTCGGAAAGATATCAGTATGTCTCTGTGAATGGGTTGTCCTCTGACAAATCAACTGTAAATTTCGGTGTTCCTCAAGGTTCTGTTTTAGGACAACTATTGTTTTCACTATATATTTTACCTCTTGGGGATGTCATTCGAAAACACAATGTTAACTTTCACTGCTAAGCGGATGACACACAGCTGTACATTTCAATGAAACATGGTGAAGCCCCAAAATTGCCCTCGCTAGAAGCATGCGTTTCAGACATAAGGAAGTGGATGGCTGCAAACTTTCTACTTTTAAACTCGGACAAAACAGAGATCTTTGTTCTAGGTCCCAAGAAATAAAGAGATCTTCTGTTGAATCTGACAATTAATCTTAATGGTTGTACAGTCGTCTCAAATAAAACTGTGAAGGACCTCGGTGTTACTCTGGACCCTGATCTCTCTTTTGACGAACATATCAAGACTGTTTCAAGGACAGCTTTTTTCCATCTACGTAACATTGCAAAAATCAGAAACTTTCTGTCCAAAAAGTATGCAGAAAATTAATCCATGCCTTTGTTACTTCTAGGTTAGACTACTGCAATGCTCTACTTTCCGGCTACCCGGATAAAGCACTAAATAAACTTCAGTTAGTGCTAAACGGCTGCTAGAATCCTGACTAGAACCAAAAAATGTGATCATATTACTCCAGTGCTACCCTCCCTACACTGGCTTCCTGTTAAGGCAAGGGCTGATTTCAAGGTTTTACTGCTAAACCAAAAAGCATTACATGGGCATGCTCCTACCTATCTTTCCGATTTGGTCCTCGCCGTACATACCTACACATACGCCAAGGTCACAAGACGCAGGCCTCCTAATTGTTCCTTAAACAGCTGGAGGCAGGGCTTTCTCCTATAGAGCTCCATTTTTATGGAATGGTCTGCCTACCCATGTGAGAGACGCAGACTCGGTTTCAACCTTTAAGTCTTTACTGAAGAGTCATCTCTTCAGTGGGTCATATGATTCAGTGTACTCTGGCCCAGGAGTGTGAAGGTGAACGGAAAGGTTCTGGAGCAACGAACCGCTCTTGCTGTCTCTGCCTGGCCGGTTCCCCTCTCTCCACTGGGATTCTCTGCCTCTAACCCTATTACAGGGGCTGAGTCACTGGCTTACTGGTGCTCTTTGATGCCGTCCCTAGGAGGGGTGCGTGACTTGAGTGGGTTGACTGACGTGATCTTCCTATCTGGGTTGGCGCCCCCCCCCTTGGGTTGTGCCGTGGCGGAGATCTTTGTGGGCTATACTCGGCCTTGTCTCAGGATGGTAAGTTGGTGGTTGAAGATTTTTTTTTTTTTTTTACACCTTTATTTTACTAGGCAAGTCAGTTAAGAACAAATTCTTATTTACAATGATGGCCTAGGAACAGTGGGTTAACTGCCTGTTCAGGGGCAGAATGACAGATTTGTACCTTGTCAGCTCAGGGGTTTGAACTTGCAACCTTCTGGTCACTAGTCCAACGCTCTAACCACTAGGCTACCCTGCCGCTATCCCTCTAGTGGTGTGGGGGCCGTGCTTTGGCAAAGTGGGTGGGGTTATATTCTTCCTGTTTGGCCCTGTCCGGGGTATCATCGGATGGGGCCACAGTGTGTCCTGACCCATCCTGTCTCTACCTCCAGTATTTATGCTGCAGTAGCTTATGTGTCGGGGGGCTAGGATTAGTTTGTTATATCTGGAGTACTTCTCTTGAACCCAAGGACCATGCCTCAGGACTACCTGGCATGATGACTCCTTGCTGTCCCCAGTCCACCTGGCCGTGCTGCTGCTCCAGTTTCAACTGTTCTGCCTGCGCTATGAACCCTGACCTGTTCACCGGACCTGCTACCTGTCCCAGACCTGCTGTTTTCAACTCTCTGGAGACAGCAGGAGCGGTGGAGATACTCTTAATGATCGGCTATGAAAAGCCAACTGATATTTACTCCTGAGGTGCTGACTTGCTGCATCCTCGACAACGACTGTGATTATTATTATTTGACCATGCTGGTCATTTATGAACATTTGAACATCTTGGCCATGTTCTGTTATAATCTCCTCCTGGCACAGCCAGAAGAGGACTGGCCACCCCTCATAGCCTGGTTCCTCTCTAGGTTTCTTCCTAGGTTTTGGCCTTTCTAGGGAGTTTTTCCTAGCCACCGTGCTTCTACACCTGAATTGCTTGCTGTTTGGGGTTTTAGGCTGGGTTTCTGTACAGCACTTTGAGATATCAGCTGATGTAAGAAGGGCTATATAAATAAATTTGATTTGAAACATCGGACAAAACAGACATGTTTCTATGAACTTTACGGACACAATTTGGATTTTTTTTGGGCTGCCTGTTGTGACTGCGTTTGAGCCTGTGGCTTACTGAAGAAAACACGCAAACAAAACTGAGGTTTTTGGATATAAAGAGAGACTTTATCGAACAAAACAAACATTTATTCAGTAAATTAATGTCTTCTGAGTGCAACCATATGAAGACCATCAAAGGTAAGTGATTCATTTTATCTCTATTTCTGACTTGTGTAACTCTTCTACTTGGCTGGTTACTGCTTGTAATAATTTATCTGCTGGGTGATGTTCTCAAATAATCGTAAGGTATGCTTTCGCCATAAAGCCTTTTTGAAATCTGACACCGTGGTTGGATTCACAAGAAGTTAATCTTTAAACCTATGTGAAATACTTATATGTTTTCTGAATTTTTATAATGAGTATTTCTGTATTTGAATTTGGAGCTCTGCAATTTCACTGGATGTTGGCCAGGTGGGACGCTAGCGTCCCACATACCCTAGTGAGGTTGAAGGTATTCAGGTGACACATCCACTCTCAATGTGTAATCTGCAGTTTTGAAAGGTACTATAAACTGCTCCTGGCTGCAGAGAGGAGAGTGGAGAGAATGGCTATCAGACTATCCTGTCTGTATTTATATAATCCCATGGATATTTCTGGATCTGCCTCAGACAGAATATTTCACATTAATGACAAATCCTCATATTTACCACAAGACAAAAAATGTGTTTCTGAATTCAGTATCATTGTACCAATGGAACATCCCTACATCATGTAAAATGAGGGTGAAGGAATAAAACAGAGGCAGATTTCTGGTCATGTTCTGTACCTAAATTATTATGAGCACTAAAGTAAGTTAGTAATCTGAAAAATAGTAGTATGCAGTACCATTGGGGCGGCAGGTTAGCCTAGTGGTTAGAGCATTAGTCTAGTAACTGAAAGGTTGCAAGTTCAAATCCCCCAGCTGACAAGGTACAAATCTGTTGTTCTGCCCCTGAACAAGGCAGTTCACCCAGTGTGAAAAATGCCATGGCCATTTTCCTCCTCCTTCTGTTCCAATCAGATCTTGCGGCTGACCGCTGGAACACACAATACACTGTTGCCATGCCAATAGCAGACAGTCAACTGTAAACAAAAGTGTGGGGGAAGGAAAGGAGAAGCAGAAGCCCAGAGTGGACAGGCTTGTCCCCACTATCGCAGGCCTGCCAAGAGGCTGTCACAGAGCTAATCTGAGTCTTCCCCTTCCCTTCGCCTTGGAGCCAGTCCCGTCTGCCGGCCGGCCAGCAACACACGCATGCACACACACTGAGAAGGCCTGGGGAGGCCTCAGCTCACATTAACATCTCCATCGTAGCATCATAATCGAATTGAGACAGTAAAACACCAGCCTGCTGAACACAGCAACAGCAGACAAATGCAATGTCCTCGCCTCTGTCTATGTTCACGTGCCAACTCACCCCAACTACAGGACATGACATTGGGCCTTACATACACAATTATTTAGGAGGGTTTCTTTTATTCACTTGATTTGAACCATGATACAACAGTAATGTCATTACCAAATGTTATACACATTAACTGGTATATGAATGTCTTTAGGTATACTACATTATTGTTGGTTATCTAGTTCCAAATGGAATCTAATTGAACATTTCCCCAGTCCTATCCTCTGGTTGTATAGTGTGTAGTTTCTACAGCATGTATTGGTGGAGGCTGGGCTAGCGTGCAAACAAAATGGATGTGGATCAAAGAAGAGCCTCCTCACACACTCGCTGCCCTTGGTGAGCTGAGTGGCAAGCGCTTCAGTCAGTTGGTCAGAGTGGGCAGTGTGCCAGTGAGCCTGAGACGTGGCTCCTCTCTCCCTTCACCCAGTTTCTTGTGATAGTGCACGGGCATTGGACAACGTGCTAAACTTCACCACACATCACTACAATCCAGACCGCATTGCAAATTACAATACACTAAAATCCACACATCAGACTGTACAATAGCCCAGGCTAGTACTACAATCCAGGCAATATCACACTGTACTGTTAATTTCATGTTTTAAGTATCCCTATACTTCTGTTATTATGGGGCTATCACTCTGTCAAGAGTGCGCCTGCGCGGGAAGTTTGGTTGTTGATGGACCTAGCCTTGAGTGGAATGGCTACCTTGTAGTGTGTTCATACGGTAAAATAAACTTTGTTAAACTGGAACCTTGTCGTTGTGACATTTCGAGTTAACAGTACAACAGTCCAGGCTACTACTACCCTCCAGGCTGTAACAGACATCACACTGTACTACAATTTGAACAACAAGTCATGGAGCAGTGTGGAGTGGAGTAAGGTAGTACTATATATCAACCACCCAGAGACTCAAGGCCGGTGTGCCAACAGCATGCAGATCTGTAGGAGGGTGGTGTCAGATACAATCCACCCATCTCTCCTCAATGTCCTCCCCCTCTCGCTGTTCTCTCTCTTCTTCTCTCATTTCCTCCCTCCGACTGCACCACTATTAACCAGTGTGTTGATGTCATCCCTCAAGAAGCCATTACAACACACACACACACACACACACACACACACACACACACACACACACACACACACACACACACACACACACACACACACACACACACACACACACACACACACACAAACACACACACACACACTAACAGATTTGTAGCTGTTCTGGACAGAGAAAGACTGCTAAACCCCACCAACACTCTCTTAGGACAGCTCCCACAACCAACACTGAATAATCTTTTCCTTTCTGTTAATTGTCCCCTTTTTACTAAGATTTGTTTTAGGACAGAAAGGCGATCTGTAGCTAGATCTGTATTCTCTAGAGACGGGTGTTTTCTACTAGCATTTCCAGGACTCCATCTGAAATGGCTAAGTCTGTGTTGATCATTTGGCTGCTGCTCCAGTGTCTCTGAAGAGCTTCAGATCACAGAGCTGAGTACTTGGTGTGACTAATACAGCCACGGCTGCTGCTGCCTCTCGCCTCTCTCCCATGGGGAAGAATAACCCTTCTAGCACCAGACAAGAGTGAAGAGACGTCATCCCAAAAGGTCAACATCCAGACAAAGAAGCAGAGTTCTGCTACTCCATACACCATCAAAACCTCAAGAGCAGATATGATCTTCGGCTAATCTTGACACTGGAGTGCTTTAATGTCCGTGTCTTGAAATCTAAACACATCTTTTAAACAGATACGTCTGAGGAAAGCAACAGCGCCAGCCAGATGTCCAACGGAAATGGGTTGGATGAAAAATACATTTGTTTTATCTGTAATACAGCTCAACATATATCTGTAGGATGTCACAGCTGCTAGGGCTGAGTGGATGGCTGGTTAGGAGAGGGAGTGTGTGATATAGCATGTGAAGGGGGAAAATGGAATATGTGAAGGTAGAGAGAGAGAGAGAGAGACAGAGAGAGAGACAGAGAGAGAGACAGAGAGAGAGCGAGAAAGCGAGAGAGAAAGAGACACACAGAGGGAGAGAGAGATAAAGAGACAGAGAGAGAGAAAGAGAGAGACACACACAGAGAGGTACAGAGAGAGAGAGAGAGAGAGAGAGAGAGAGCAAACTAGAATGTTATTTGGCCCTAAACAGAGAGTACACAGTGGCAGAATATCTGACCACTGTGACTGACCCAAACATAAGGAAAGCTTTGACTATGTACAGACTCAGTGAGCATAGCCTTGCCATTGAGAAAGGCCGCCGTAGGCAGACATGGCTCTGAAGAGAAGACAGGCTATGTGCACACTGCCCACAAAATGAGGTGGAAACTAAGCTGCACTTCCTAACCTCCTGTCCAATGTATGACCATATTAGAGACACATATTTCCCTCAGATTACACAGATCTACAAACAATTCGAAAACAAACCCAATTTTGATAAACTCCCATATCGACCGATTAATCGGAATGGCCGATTAATTAGGGCCAATTTCAAGTTTTCATAACAATCGGAAATCGGTATTTTTGGGCGCCGATTTCCGATTTTTTTTTATACCTTTATTTAACTAGGTAAGTCAGTTAAGAACAAATTCTTATTTTCAATGACGGCCTAGGAACAGTGGGTTAACTGCCTTGTTCAGGGGCAGAACGACAGATTTTCACCTTGTCAGCTCAGGAGACCCATTCTTGCAACCACACAGTTAACTAGTCCAACGCTCTAACCATTGCACTCCACGAGGAGCCTGCCTGTTACGCGAATGCAGTAGAAGCCAAGGTAAATTGCTAGCTAGCAATAAACTTATCTTATAAAACTAATTTGCCAGAATTTTATGTAATTATGACATAACATTGAAGGTTGTGCAATGTAACAAGAATATTTAGATGCCACCCGTTAGATAAAATACCGAACAGTTCCGTATTTCACTGAAATAATAAATGTTTTGTTTTCAAAATTATAGTTTCCGGATTCGACCATATTAATGACCAAATGCTCGTATTTCTGTGTGTTATTATGTTATAATTAAGTCTGATTTGATAGAGCAGTCTGACTGAGCAGCAGCAGGCCCGTAATCATTCATTCAAACAGCACTTTCGTGCATTTTTCCAGCAGCTCTTCACAAGCACAGCACTGTTTATAACTTCAAGCCTATCAGCCTAATGGCTGGTGTAACCGATGTGAAATGGCTAGCTAGTTAGCTGGGTGTGCGCGAATAGCGTTTCAAACGTCACTCGCTCTGAGATTTGGAGTAGTTATTGCCCTTGCTCTGCATGGGTAACGCTGCTGTTGTCGATGTGTTCCTCGTTCGAGCCCAGGGAGGAGCGAGGAGAGGGACGGAAGCTATACTGTTACACTGGCAATACTATAGTTCCTATAAGAACATCCAATACTCAAAGGTATATGAAATACAAATGGTATAGAGAGAAATAGTCCTATAAATACTATATTAACTACAACCTTAAACCTCTTACCTTGGAATATTGAAGTCTCATGTTAAAAGGAACCACCAACTTTCATATGTTCTCATGTTCTGAGCAAGGAACTTAAACGTTAGCTTTTTTACATGGCATATATTTTACATGGCACACATTTTTACATGGCACATACATGGCACATATTGCACATTGGCACATATTACTTTCTTCTCCAACACTTTGTTTTTGCATTATTTAAACCAAATTGAACATGTTTCATTATTTATTTGAGGCTAAATTGATTTTATTGATGTGTTATATCAAATTAAAATAAGTGTTAATTCAGTATTGTTGTAATTGTCATTATTACAAATAAATGAAATAAAAATTGTCAGATTAATCGGTATCGGCTTTTTTGGTCCTCCAATAATCAGTATTGGTGTTGAAAAATCATAATTGGTAGACCTCTAATATGTACTGGGTGAAATTCCACAGTGTGCCATCACAGCAGCAAGATTTGTGACCTGTTGCCACAAGAAAAGGGCAACCAGTGAAGAACAAACACCATTGTAAATACAACCCATATTTATGCTTATTTATTTTCCCTTTTGTACACTTAACCATTTGTACATTGTTGCAACACTGTATATATACGTAATATGACATTTGTAATGTCTTTATTGTTTTGAAACTTCTGTATGTGTTATGTTTACTGTTAACTTTTAATGTTTATTTCACTTTTGTATATTATCTACCTCACTTGTTTTGGGAACGTTAACACATGTTTCCCATGCCAATAAAGCCCCTTGAATTACATTGAATTGAGAGAGAGAAAGAGAGAAACAGAGAAAGAGAGAGACAGAGTCAGCGAGAGAGAAAGACAGAGCGAGAGAGACACAGAGAGAGACAGAGAGAGAGAGAAAGAAAGCTCTGTTCACAAACACACCCCACAGAGCCCCAAGACAGCAACACAATTAGACCCAACCAAATCATGAGAAGACAAAAAGATAATTACTTGACACATTGGAAAGCATTAACAAAAAAACTGAGCAAACTAGAATGCTATTTGGCCCTAAACAGAGAGTACACAGTGGCAGAATACCTGTCCACTATGACTGACCCAAACTTAAGGAAAGCTTTGACTATGTACAGACTTAGTGAGCATAGCCTTGCTATTGAGAAAGGCCACCGTAGACAGACCTGGCTCTCAAGAGAAGACAGGCTATGTTCACACTGCCCACAAAAGGAGGTGGAAACTGAGTTGCACTTCCTAACCTCCTGTCCAATGTATGACCATATTAGAGATACATATTTCCCTCAGATTACACAGATCCACAAAGAATTCAAAAACAAATCCAATTTTGATAAACTCCCATATCTACTGGGTGAAATTCCACAGTGTGCCATCACAGCAGCAAGATTTGTGACCTGTTGCCACAAGAAAAGGGCAACCAATGAAGAACAAACACCATTGTAAATACAACCCATATTTATGCTTATTTTATTTCCCTTGTGTACTTTAAATATTTGTACATTGTTACAACACAGTATATATATATATATAATATGACATTTGTAATGTCTTTATTGTTTTGAAACTTCTGTATGTGTAATGTTTACTGTTAATTTTTATTGTTTATTTTACTTTTGTATATTATCCACCTCACTTGCTTTGGCAATGTTAACACATGTTTCCCATGCCAATAAAGCCCCTTGAATTGAATTGAGAAAGAGAAAGACAGACAGACACACAAAGAGAGAGAGAGAGAGAGAGAGAGAGAGAGAGAGAGAGAGAGAGAGAGAGAGAGAGAGAGAGAGAGAGAAAGACGGACACACAAAGAGAGAGAGACTTAGAGAGAGAACGTATAAATCCATGTCATGTATCCAGCCCCTCTCTCTCATGCACACCTACACCGTGCACCCAGTCACCCAGTCATCTGCTTCCTCCACCTTCAATTAGAACCTATACAGTGTGCGTGTGTGTGTGTGTGTGTGTGTGTGTGTGTGTGTGTGTGTGTGTGTGTGTGTGTGTGTGTGTGTGTGTGTGTGTGTGTGTGTGTGTGTGTGTGTGTGTGTGTGTGTGTGTGTGTGTGTGTGTGTGTGTGTGTGCACAGCCAGTTCCTCCAGTAGGTTAGCAGCCAGGTCTGTCTGTCTGTCTGTCTGTCTGTCTGTCTGTCTGTCGTTCTGTCTGTGTGCTGAGCAGTTCCATGGCATGGATACATACAGACAAGCATATCAGAGACCTAACAGAACAACAAGATACAGGTGATGCAGTATGCCATATTGGAGGTGGGATTGAGATTTACAGTGGATACCTTAGTGTTCCGTCTGTCTATTCCTTCTATGCCCCACTGATGGAGGAGGAGGCGCCTGTATTAAAATGAATTATAATTGTGAGCATCCGTGCTTGGTGTCATCATCTTGACATCTGAAGAAGAGGTGGGTGGAGAAGCGTTCTGCTCCACAGGATGTGTAAAGTAAAAATAATTAGGGAGGGCATCTTAGGAGACAGAAATAGAAAAGAAGCTGAGACCTGACATTTTGACATTGCATAATCACAGGAACAATTTATCATACACACTATGACTACATTACATCCCTGAATGATATCTTCACAGCAGACTTTGATGCAAACCAAGGGCCCATGTCAGATCTCCTTGTTATTTCACTCTCAATAAGTGCAGCCATTGTGCCGGTCGCTTCCCCTCCTGCAGCGCTGTGAGTCTGAGACTTTAGGGCTTTACAGAGGGAAGTGGCGACTCACAGAGACTCTATGTTCCTCTGTGTGAAACGCACACACACAGAGCGGAGGCGACGGAAGGCCCCAGGAAGAAGAGGAGGTGTGAAAGCTTCCAAGCTGAACTCTGCTCCATATGGCCACTGAGAAGCTCAGAGAACAGAGAAAACAGGGCTCTGAGCCTCGATGCTACTGCTGGGTGACATTTAGCCCAGAGGACCTGCCAGGACAGAGCAGGCACAGCCACCAACTGGGCTGGGAGAATATGGTCTTCATTTTGGGTTTAAAAGAAATCGATCTCTGCGGTGTGTCCATTCAACCATTTTAGTTAACTGCTACCAAGACCAGGGACAATTATAGTCAGTAGATGTTGTGCCATGGCTAACACAGTTGGAGTTAAAGCCTTTTGATTGAAAGCCAATGTAAAAGGTATAACTAGCCGCCATCCACTACTACATCAATATAACTAATAATGAGTGAAAGTCATAACTGACTACTTCCTGCACCAAAGGTCAATCTCTTTAACATATGAAATGGCCTCTATCCCCCCTCCATCAGTCATTTCAATTGACTACTATGGATCAAGGTTTCCAGCTGATGCCCCATTGTGTCTGTCTCTGCCTCCCGGGTTCCCTCCCCAACATATAGTGCCTCGGCTACAGCCGTAGCCCCCTCGCTCCCTAGAGCTTAAGAGTGCACACTATATATTAGCCCCTCAATATAGGCAGCCTTTAAACTCAATAAGCCATATTTATGGGAAAAATCAAACTACAGTTCCCAAAAATCGGGCATTAGAATGGCTGATATTATGTTTAAATTACTTATTTATATATTTCACACAATTTTACGAGTCAGAATACAAAAACCTCGAGACATTCCTAGGAGCTTCTAAAGCCCTGGTGTTGAATAAACATAATGTTGGCTCCAAAGGTTGGATACGGTTCTGGGAACAGAACCAAAAACCAGAAAAGAATTACATTTTTCAATAGAGAAACGGAATCTGGAACAAAAGTGATCCATACTGTTCTGGAACAGAACCATTATTTAAAAGCATGGGAACAGGTTAATAACGTTATTTTACATTCCAGGCATTTTTTCCCCCAATCCCACACAAAAACGCAACAAAGTGCCAAAGTAAAGCCCTCACTCTGTCACTCAGAAACTTATTCCAGTGTCTGCCTGGAAGCTGAAAATCTTTGCCCCTATTTGTGTTCAGGCTACCTGCCCCTCCCCCCTTCAAAGCATAGGCTACTGGACTGACGTTACAATCGTGATTCAGAAGATAGGGAGATAGATTTTTAATTGGCTAGATAAAAATGAATACACTTTTTCAATGCTAGTTAAGGATACTTTAGGCCTAGTTATCACATTGGATTTATTAACTGTAAAACGATATAACATGTTTTTAATTCTGGTGATGGTCTGCACACAACAAGCTTGTCAGCTAGCTAGCATTCACATTTTCTCCATAGAAGCCGCTCCTAAGTAGCTATAATTCTGTGGACCTAACTCAGATAATGCATGTCATAACAAGGGGGTCCCCCCCACCCCATATATATCTATAAAAAGGGGGAGGCTTGCAAGCCGAAGAACACCATCCCAACCATGAAGCACGGGGGTGGCAGCATCATGTTGTGGGGGTGCTTTGCTGCAGGAGGGACTGGTGCACTTCACAAAATAGATGGCATTATGAGATAGGACAATTATGTGGATATATTGAAGCAACATCTCAAAACATCAGTCAGGAAGTTAAAGCTTGGTCGCAAATGGGTCTTCCAAATGGACAATGACCTCAAGCATACTTCCAAAGTTGTGGCAAAATGGCTTAAGGACAACAAAGTCAAGGTATTGGAGTGGCCATCACAAAGCCCTGACCTCAATCCCATAGAACAATTGTGGGCAGAACTGAAAAAGCGTGTGTGTGAGCAAGGAGGCCTACAAACCTGACTCAGTTACACCAGCTCTTGTGGGAAGCTTGTGGAAGGCTACCCGAAACGTTTGACACAAGTTAATCAATTTAAAGGCAATGCTACCAAATACTAATGGAGTGTATGTAAACTTCTGACCAACTGGGAATGTGATGAAATAAATAAAAGCTTAAATAAATCATGCTCTCTACTATTATTCTGACATTTCACATTCTTAAAACAAAGTGGTGATCCTAACTGACCTAAGACAGAGAATTTTTACTAGGATGAAATGTCAGGAATTGTGAAAAACTGAGTTTAAATGTATTTAGCTAAGGTGTATATAAACTTCCGACTTCAACTGTATATATGCATAACTTATATAGCTCTACCATAAAGAATGACACCTACAGACTTCCTTAACCTAAAATAAGTAGAGAAGGAATTTTGTGTCGTTGGCTTGACACATGGCATATGCTCAGAAGAAAGTTTCTCACGGCGCTTCTCTTCTTGTTGATATGGAGGACACACACATTTTAACTATTTAACTAAGTACAAAAGCTGAAGAACATATGCATATCCAGTATTTTTCACAGGTGCTGGAGTTATAGGTGACCTCTTGAAAAATAAACTACTGCTACAGTTTTCAAAATATTGCCAACTTGCTAGATTGACGAATACAACCATAGCGAAACAGTGTATAAGTGCTGTCAGCTCAACGAAGCTTTAAGTAGCCTGGGAAAGGGACAGAAAGAGATATAAGTGCTGTCAGCTCAACGAAGCTTTAAGTAGCCTGGGAAAGGGACAGAAAGAGATATAAGTGCTGTCAGCTCAACGAAGCTTTAAGTAGCCTGGGAAAGGGACAGAAAGAGATATAAGTGCTGTCAGCTCAACGAAGCTTTAAGCAGCCTGGGAAAGGGACAGAAAGAGATATAAGTGCTGTCAGCTCAACGAAGCTTTAAGTAGCCTGGGAAAGGGACAGAAAGAGATATAAGTGCTGTCAGCTCAACGAAGCTTTAAGAAGCCTGGGAAAGGGACAGAAAGAGATATAAGTGCTGTCAGCTCAACGAAGCTTTAAGCAGCCTGGGAAAGGGACAGAAAGAGATATAAGTGCTGTCAGCTCAACGAAGCTTTAAGTAGCCTGGGAAAGGGACAGAAAGAGATATAAGTGCTGTCAGCTCAACGAAGCTTTAAGCAGCCTGGGAAAGGGACAGAAAGAGATATAAGTGCTGTCAGCTCAACAAAGCTTTAAGCAGCCTGGGAAAGGGACAGAAAGAGATATAAGTGCTGTCAGCTCAACGAAGCTTTAAGCAGCCTGGGAAAGGGACAGAAAGAGATATAAGTGCTGTCAGCTCAACGAAGCTTTAAGCAGCCTGGGAAAGGGACAGAAAGAGATATAAGTGCTGTCAGCTCAACGAAGCTTTAAGTAGCCTGGGAAAGGGACAGAAAGAGAAATAAGTGCTGTCAGCTCAACGAAGCTTTAAGTAGCCTGGGAAAGGGACAGAAAGAGATATAAGTGCTGTCAGCTCAACGAAGCTTTAAGCAGCCTGGGAAAGGGACAGAAAGAGATATAAGTGCTGTCAGCTCAACAAAGCTTTAAGCAGCCTGGGAAAGGGACAGAAAGAGATATAAGTGCTGTCAGCTCAACGAAGCTTTAAGCAGCCTGGGAAAGGGACAGAAAGAGATATAAGTGCTGTCAGCTCAACGAAGCTTTAAGTAGCCTGGGAAAGGGACAGACAGAGACACAGGCTTCTGTTCCAGGGACTTGATCAGTGACATAGTCTGCCAACGGCTTATGATGATGACGCAACCAAAAGCAATACATTTGTTAAAAGCCCAAATGGCCTAAGGGCCTAAAGTTCTTATCGTATAAAGGCCTTAAGTTGTTATCATTTAAAGGCCTAAAGATGTTATCGTTTAAGGGCCTAAAGATGTTATCGTTTAAAGGCCTAAAGTTGTTATCGTTTAAAGGCCTAAAGATGTTATCGTTTAAAGGCCTATTCTCTCTACTGTTGCTGAGTTTTCAGTCCCATTTTCATGACTCTTCCCTCTGAGTGGTTCTCTCTCCATGTCACATCCGACAGTTTAAACACCATCCTCAATTTCACAGTAATCACTTCATCTCTCTCAACAAGGGTCAAATTTGCAGTATGGCTACGCAGGGCTGCTTTGACAAATGCAATCGCTCAGTGTCTGCTCAAATTCCGTCTGTGAATATCTCCAACCAGCAAAATCCCCAGGGACCTGCAGTGGGGTGGTCGGTCTATCGCTGGGGCCCGGTCAGTAGTAGTGCTCGAACAGACGGCTGGGCAAAATGATAATGATTTACCCAAATGACTGCGACGTCTGCCAGCACTGTTCCCCGGAACACGGCAAACCAAACGACGTACGGCAGACCATTCTTCCGCCTCTTATTAATTCAAGGAGGACATGGATTTTGGTTGATTTATGCATGTGTGTGTGTGTGTGCGTATGTATGTGTGCATGTATATGTGCATGCATACGTGCGTGTGTGTGGTAGTAATTTGGCCCTGTGAAAAGGGCTCAGGGGGTGGTTGATTCTGTGTAATAGTTTAACTTCCGTCCCTCTCTTCGCCCCAACCTGGGCTCGAACCAGGGACACTCTGCACACATCAACAACAGCCACCCTCGAAGCATCGTTACCCATCGCTCCACAAAAGCCGTGGCCCTTGCAGGGCAAGGGGAACAACTACTTCAAGGTCTCAGAGCGAGTGATGCCACCAATTGAAACACCATTAGTGCGCACCCCACGAACTAGCTAGCCATTTCACATCGATTACAGTCACCCCCCTTTTCCACAGCAACCAGTAATCCGGGACAACAGTATCAATGTAACAGTATAGCTTCCGTCCCTCTCCCTGCCCCTACCTGGGCTCAAACCAGGGACCCTCTGCACACATCGTCAACAGCCACCCTCAAAGCATCGTTACCCTTTGCTCCACAAAAGCCGTGACCCTTGCAGAGCAAGGGGAACTACTTCAAGGTCTCAGAGCGAGTGACGCCACCGATTGAAACATCATTAGCGTGCACCCCGCTAACTAGCTAGCCATTTCACATCAGTTACATCTGCCCCTATGATGTACAATATTCCTGTAACAGAAACTGCCTACACTTCACTGGGTGTTAATGTGTTATCGGCTATATTATTTTTGGCATTAAAAACATGACATGATGAAAGACAGGGGCCTGGCAGAAACATTGAACCCAGCTAATATGTTTTCTGCTTCCAAGCTGTTCCTCCAGCTATACCATTGTGCACCATCTCATTTAATTCAAGGCTTACATTTAGTATCGACACTGAGGAGAAATGCTCGACAAACACCTTCCCACTGAAACATCTCAAAACAGCTGTCACTGATTGTGACAGCTACCCACAGACATACTGTGTGTCACCTACACAAAACAGCAATAACATTTTTGTGAACGGTCTCACCAGCAACAACAGAAGGTAGGATGGTAATTGGATGCTAATTGGTTGACACAAAATCTAAGCCAAGAGCTAGTTCTTACATACACGGACTGTGGCGACATCTGCCTCTACTTTGTCTCCAACAACTGTACAGGAACTATGTGTAACTTTGTTAACCATGGTATGCATGTAACACAGCCACTGCTGTCTCATTGCTGTACTACTAACTACCATTTAAACAGTTTCCACCAATCTGATGTCTCTCAATGGTTTCCTGCTATGAAAAGGCCATCTGTGGAGTTCTGTCAGGGGAGTGGTCAGTGGTAGGGAGAGGTGGCCAGTCCAGATGTCCAGTGTAAGTGTAAGTAGACAGGGCAGGAGGGGGTCCCTCCCACCCCATCAATGAGGTCTTAAAAATGGGCAGTGAAGAACAATGAGGTAGAGATGGCAGATATACTACCAGACACACATGCATGCACACACACATTCTGTACACACACATTCTGTACACACACACTTTATGTATTCTGCCAGGGCCGAGCTGACCCCATCAGTCTCCAGCTCGGGTCACATCTGTCTTCTGTCTGTGTTAACTGTTTACAGCCTCTCAGAGCAGCAGCACAACAATACCACAACTACACAGCAACAATACTAACATGCTCTTTGATGAAGTGCCGACCAATAATGACCCATCTCAACAGCTCAGTAGGCCAATACTCCTGTCAGTGCTGCTCTCTCTGGCACAGCACACTCAGAGACTGTTCTAGGTTCTCAGACAGGGGTACAAACTGGGAATGTGACTCATTTTTTTTCTCTTGTAAAATCAACATTTTTCAAAAATCCCCCCATTATTTCTTGACCTGAAATAACAAATATGTTCAAATGTATAAATAGCACAGTGAAGTAGCCCAATCAGTGCATACCAAGGGCTATAGAGGGCATTTGTTGCAGGGATTCATGCATGTAATGATGTTCTCTGAACATGGGTGTGTTAAATAGACCACTACTATACTGTACACCTTCTGAAATAGGCTAAAGACCAGCCATTGGCGGTGAATATCTGTGTGAGAACAAGAGTGGAATTGAAAGCTGTTAACGGAGTCCTTCAAAGTGATTTAGAAGACAGTTCTGAAGCTGCCTGGCAAGCAAATCTAATCAGGCGCAGAATTTCCATGAAAATATTCATATTTAGTACTAATCAGAAATGTCAATGTTTCATATACCCAACTCAAAAAAAATGTTGACTGGGCTATAGAGCTTATTTAAAAAAAATATCCATAGGCTATCTGCATTCTCAAAACAGCTTTAGGTTATCATTAAACATGACAGTAAATAATGAGGAAAAACAAGAGTTCGCTGAATATGTGTGTATTGTACAGGACATCTGACTTGGGCCATACTAAAGGGGAAGTTTTCTGCGGGGATGGACTTTTGCCAATGTGGCTCCCCAATTGATTTAGTCAGTGTCAGCAATAACAAATGTAATGGCTCAAAACAAACAACATGATTTGTACCACCCCTTCATAAGGAACAGAAAGAGAGAGGCCATCTGTTGTAGGAAAAACAACATGTTGAGACCTCATACAACTTGGCTCTAAGGGAAGAAATGCCTTTGCTATGTGTATGAGCATGCTAACCGCTAATATCAAAGACAAACTGGCACACATATGGCAAGGGCCAAGCTATGTTTGAAAATGGCAAAAATGGAAGCAATAGTAACATTAGGCTATGTGGAAAGTGCAGACTGCCATACTGCCAAAAATATGTCTAAAATCTAAAATGGCAGCTACAGTATGCTATTTCTTAAACTCCATGTCAAGTGCATGCAGACTGCCATCCACATGGCAATTGCAAGCTACAGTAAATATAAAATATTAAATGACAGCTACAGTATACAGTACAGGCCCTCCAAAGAGGCTTAGCACCTTAGCCAAATACATTTAAACTCACTTTTTCACAATTCCTGACATTTCATCCGAGTACAAATTCCCTGTCTTAAATCGGTTAGGATTACCACTTTATTTTAAGAATGTGAAATTTCAGAATAATAGTAGCATGATTTATTTCAGCTTTTATTTCTTTCATCACATTCCCAGTGGGTCAGAAGTTTACATACACTCATTTAGTATTTGGTAGCATTGCCTTTAAATTGTTTAACTTGGGTCAAACATTTCGGGTAACCTTCCACAAGCTTCCCATAATAAGTTGGGTGAATTTTGTTCCATTCCTCCTGACAGAGCTGGTGTAACTGAGTCAGGTTTGTAGGCCTCCTTGCTCACACACACGCTTTTTCAGTTCTGCCCACAAATGTTCTATGGGATTGAGGTCAGGGCTTTGTGATGGCCACTCCAATACATTGACTTTGTTGTCCTTAAGCCATTTTGCCACAACTTTGGAAGTATGCTTGAGGTCATTGTCCATTTGGAAGACCCATTTGTGACCAAGTTTTAACTTCCTGACTGATGTCTTGAGATGTTGCTTCAATATATTCTCATAAGTGTCCTACCTCATAATGCCATCTATTTTGTGAAGTGCACCAGTCCCTCCTGCAGCAAAGCACCCCCACAACATGATGCTGCCACTCCCGTGCTTCACGGTTGGGATGATGATCTTCAGTCTGCAAGCCTCCAACTTTTTCCTCCAAACATAACGATGGTCATTATGGCCAAACAGTTCTATTTTTGTTTCATCAGACCAGAGGACATTTCTCCAAAAAGTACGATCTTTATCCCCATGTGCAGTTGCAAACCGAAGTCTGGCTTTTTTTATGGCCATTTTGGAGCAGTGGCTTCTTCCTTGCTGAGCGGACTTTCAGGTTATATCGATATAGGACTCGTTTTACTGTGGATATAGATACTTTTGTACCCATTTCCTCCAGAATCTTCACAAGGTCCTCTGCTGTTGTTCTGGGATTCATTTGCACTTTTTGCACCAAAGTTCATTCATCTCTAGGAGACAGAACGTGTCTCCTTCCTGAGCGGTATGATGGCTGAGTGGTCCCATGGTGTTTGTAGCTAAAAGGCTAGAGTCGTGTCTGAGTCAGCAACACAGATTCACTTTCTGGTCACTGAGTTCCCTGCAGCACAGCTGTAGGTATATGGGAAAAGCAAGGGAGTTTCCTAAATTTCCTGCTGGGTTTGCAGAAATTGCTGAATGTTGCGTTTGCTGCAAATGCTGGAGAGGAGAGAAATGGGAGAGATGAGAACAGGAGAAAGAAAACTTGGACAGAGAGGATAAGAGAATCTTATCCGTCCCCATGCCTGCTAGCTAGTATACCTCAGATGCCATAAGGACTTCACGCTCAGTGGCTTGTCAAATCCAACGTGTTCATCATTCTGAGCAGTGAGCAATAACTGGGGCATCAGCCCAGCCTCAGACCGACAGAACAGAATGGCTCATGACGGCAATACTATGATGCCATTTAACTATATCAAACAGCCACTACAGCAACCTCCACAGAGGCCATAGAGAACGCAACAAAGCAGGATGATATGAGGGAGAGGAGGAGAAGGACTAGCAGCTATAACATACAGCATCTACCCACCAATGTCCACTGGTACCGGAGTGTCCCGGACTTGTGGCTGTCTAAATCCCTGCTGTTTGTTGCTGTTTCCATCTGCCCTACGGCCTGCCCTGTCTGAAACTGTGTAGACTACCAGCGTTAGCCGACGTTGCTACCATGTCATCCAAAGCCGGTAGGAGTAACGGAGAGGACTGTGTTTCTCTATCACAGGTGAAGGATCTTTTAAACTAACAAAAAGTTCCACAAGCAGTTGTTATAACAACAGGAAAACAGATGAAAGAGCTTTGTCCAAATACTGATGGACCCAACTAACAAAACAATGGAAGATTTGACTAGACAGGTCCAGGACCTTAAGAACAGTTCTCCCAAGGAGAGGTGGATGTCCTGAAAGATGACACCAAACTGTAAGTCCACACGAGATGACATCAACACTGTCTGTGAATCATTATTACAGATTAGACTATGAAAACAGACAATCTAGGGACATTTGAGGAGGAATAACATCATTATGGATGGCATACCAGAGTTTTCACATGAGAACTGGGCTGAGTATGAGGAGAATGTAAGAAAGACGATCATTGAAAAGTTGCAGATGGATCAAAGGAAGATTGAGGTGGAGTGCGCCCATGGTGTCTGGGAAACCTGTAACCAGTCCAGGTGACAGACCCAGGCTGGTAGTGGTTAAGTTCCTAAGGTTTAAGGACAAGACAGAGCCAAGAACGAGAGGAACCAACTGATTGATGAGAAAATGAAAAGCCGTATGGTTGAAAAGGACGGGGCAAAAGAAGTGGTTAATAAGGCTGGCTGCAAATCTGATTGGCAAACTTACTGGCAATTGAAAATGATGTGACTGAACTGGAAGGGAAAAAAATGGTATTATGAAACAGACAAATTACATGAAATATAATGGAAAAAAGCTTTGGGATACTTTAAATGAAATTATGGGCAGAAAGACTAATTCAACATCTTTCATTGAATCAGATGGCTAATTTATCACAAAAACCTTTAATGTTGCCAATTACTTTAATAGCTATTTCATTGGCAAAGTATGCAAACTTAGGCATGAAATGCCAACAACAAACTATGAGCCATCATATTCACGCATAGAATACGTAATAATGAAAAGAAAACACTGTAATTTAGAATTTTCTAAAGTTAGTGTGGGTGAGATGGAAAGATTATTGTTGTCCATCAATAATGAGAAACCAACTGATATTAACAACTTAGATGGAAAGCTACTGAGGATGGTGGCGGACTATATTGCCACTCCTATTTGTAATATCTTTAATTTGAGTGGATTTTTTTCCCTCCAACATGGAGGGAAGCCAAAGTTCTTCCGCAACAAAAATAGTAAATCACCCTTTACTGGTTTTAACAGTCAACCAATCAGCTTGCTGCCGACTCTTAGCAAAACATTTTTTTTTAAATGGTAGATACCAGATACAATGCTATTTCTTTGTTAAGAAATTAACAACAGACTTTCAGCATGCTTATAGAGAGGGGCACTCAACATGAACTGCACTGACACAAATGACCAATGATTGGTTGAAAGAAATTGATAATAAAGAAGATTGTGTAGCCTTTGATATAATAGACCATAACTTGTTGTTGTATGTGTTATGGCTTTTTGACCACATAAATCGTGGATTCAGAGCTATCTATCTAATAGAACACAGTTGGTTTTCTTTAATGGAAGCTTCTCTAATGTTAAATGTGAAGTGTAGTGTACCGCAGGGCAGTTCTCTTGGCCCTCTACTCTTTTCTAGTTTTACCAATGACCTGCCACTGACATTAAACAAAGCCTGTGTGTCTATGTATCCTGATGATTCAACCCTTTACGCTTCAGCCACCACAGCTAGGGAAATCACTGCAACCCTAAACAGAGAGTTGCTGTCAGTTTTAGAATGGGTGGTTAGTAATAAACTAGCCACAAATCTTGGTACAAATCATTCCCTAAATTATAGACCTCAGCTGAATCTGATTAGGAATAATGTGGCTGTTGAGCAAGTTGAGGAGACTAAAATACTTGGATTCTAAACTGTCATGGTCAAAACAGAGTGGCTCTTCTTGCTCTTTACTGTAATCAGAGGGCTAATATCAATACTATCCATGACAGTCTCTCTTGGCTAAAAGTAGAGACGGACTGCATCACCTCTTGTTTTTATAATAAACATTAATGTGTTGAAAATTCAAAATTCTTTGCATAGTCAACTTACACACAGCACTGACACACACACTTAACCCACCAGACATGCCACCGGGGGTCTTTTCACAGTCCCCAAATTTAGAACAATTTCAAGAAAACGTACACTATTATATTGCCATGATTGCATAGAACTCCCTTCCATAAAAGATTGCTCAAGTGAACAGCAAGCCTGGTTTCAAAAACCAGATCAAGTAACACTTCACTGCACAATACCTCTCCCCTTTCTATTTGACCTAGATGATGTGTGTATGTACTGATATGTAGGCGAGGTGTAACGTTTAAAATGTATGTAGTTCTGTCCTTGGGCTGTTCTTGTCTATTAATGTTCTTTATTATTTCATTTTCGTGTTTTGTGTGGACCCCAGGAAGAGTAGCTGCTGATACCGCAATAGGTAAATGGGATCCTAATAAAATACAAAAAATGTCCCAATCTGGTAAACACTGTCGTAAAACACACACACTTGTGCACTAGCTCTTGAAAGGTGCAGCGGTCTAAGGCACTGCATCTCAGTGCAAGAGGTATCACTGCAGTCCCTGGTTCAAATCCAGGCTGCATCACATCCGGCCATAGGGTGGCGCACAATTGGACCTGCGTTGTCCATTTCAGTATATATTTCTCTCCTTATTTCAGTATATATTTCTCTTTTTATTTCAGCATATATTTCTCTCCTTATTTCAGTATATATTTCATTTATATTTCCTCTTTATTTCAGTATATATTTCTCTTTTTATTTCAGCATATATTTCTCTCCTTATTTCAGTATATATTTCTCTCTTTAATTCAGCATATATTTATCTCCTTCTTTCAGTATATATTTATCTTTATTTCAGTATACTTGCCTCTAGTTTCTTTCAGTATATATTTCTCTCCTTATTTCAGTATATATTTCTCGCCTTATTTCAGTATGTATATTTCTCTCTTTATTTTAATATGTATATTTCTCTCTTTATTTCAGTATATATATTTCTCTCTTTATTTCAGTATATATATTTCTCTTTATTTCAGTATGTATATTTCTCTCATTATATATTTCTCTCCTTATTTCAGTATATATTTTTCTCATTTTATTTCTTATTTATATATATTTCTCTCTTTATTTTAGTATGTATATTTCTCTCTTTATTTCAGTATATATATTTCTCTTTATTTCAGTATATATATTTCTCTTTATTTCAGTATGTATATTTCTCTCTTTATTTCAGTATATATATTTCTCTCTTTATTTCAGTATATATATTTCTCTTTATTTCAGTATATATATTTCTCTCTTTATTTCAGTATATATATTTCTCTCTTTATTTCAGTATGTATATTTCTCTCTTTATTTCAGTATATATATTTCTCTCTTTATTTCAGTATATATATATTTCTCTCCTTATTTCATTATATATTTCTCTCCTTATTTCATTATATATTTCTCTCCTTATTTCATTATACTTTTCTCTCTTTATTTCAGTATACTTTTCTCTCTTTATTTCAGTATACTTTTCTCTCTTTATTTCAGTATACTTTTCTCTCTTTATTTCAGTATACTTTTCTCTATTTCTCTCCTTATTTCATTATATATTTCTCTCCTTATTTCATTATACTTTTCTCTCTTTATTTCAGTATACTTTTCTCTCTTTATTTCAGTATACTTTTCTCTCTTTATTTCAGTATATATTTCTCTCTGTCACGTTCTGACCTTTATTTTCTTTGTTTTGTCTTTATTTAGTATGGTCAGGGCGTGAGTTGGGGTGGGCAGTCTATGTTTGTTTTTCTATGATTTTGGGATTTCTATGTTTCGGCCTAGTATGGTTCTCAATCAGAGGCAGGTGTCGTTAGTTGTCTCTGATTGAGAATAATACTTCGGTAGTCTGGGTTTCACTGTTTGTTTGTTTCCGTGTCTGTCGCCACACGGTACTGTTTCGGTTTGGTCACGTTTATTGTTTTTGTATTCATAGTGTTCAGTTTATGTTTTTAAATAAACAACCATGGACAATTACCACGTAGCATCTTGGTCTGATCCATGCAACACCTCTTCAGAGGAAGGAATCAACCGTTACACTCTCCTTATTTCAGTATATTTCTCTCCTTATTTCAGCATGTTTCTCTCTTTATTTCAGTATATATTTCACTCTCTCCCTCTGTGTTTCTGTCTCCTTCATACCATTTATAACATTCAGGAGCAGAACATGCTCTCATAAACATGTTGTGTTTATGATTTTCTGTGCATGTACAGTGGGGCAAAAAAAGTATTTAGGCAGCCACCAATTGTGCAAGTTCTCCTACTTAAAAAGATGAGAGGCCTGTAATTTACATCATAGTTACACTTCAACTATGACAGACAAAATGAGGAAAAAAAATCCAGAAAATCACATTGTAGGATTTTTAATGAATTTATTTGCAAATTATGGTGGAAAATAAGTATTTGGTCAATAACAACAGTTTTTCTCAATACTTTGTTATATACCCTTTGTTGGCAATGACAGAAGTCAAATGTTTTCTGTAAGTCTTCACAAGGTTTTCACACACTGTTGCTGGTATTTTGGCCCATTCCTCCATGCAGATCTCCTCTAGAGCAGTGATGTTTTGGGGCTGTTGCTGGGCAACACGGACTTTCAACTCCCTCCAAAGATTTTCTATGGGGTTGAGATCTGGAGACTGGCTAGGCCACTGCAGGACCTTGAAATGCTTCTTACGAAGCCACTCCTTCGTTGTCCAGGCGGTGTGTTTGGGATCATTGTCATGCTGAAAGACCCAGCCACGTTTCATCTTCAATGCCCTTGCTGATGGAAGGAGGTTTTCACTCAAAATCTCACGACACATGGCCCCATTCATTCTTTCCTTTACACGGATCAGTCGTCCTGGTCCATTTGCAGAAAAACAGCCCCAAAGCATGATGTTTCCACCCCCATGCTTCACAGTAGGTATGGTGTTCTTTGGATGCAACTCAGCATTCTTTGTCCTCCAAACACGACGAGTTGAGTTTTTACCAAAAAGGTATATTTTGGTTTCATCTGACCATATGACATTCTCCCAATCTTCTTCTGGATCATCCAAATGCTCTCTAGCAAACTTCAGACGGGCCTGGACATGTACTGGCTTAAGCAGGGGGACACGTCTGGCACTGCAGGATTTGAGTCCCTGGCGGCGTAGTGTGTTACTGATGGTAGGCTTTGTTACTTTGGTCCCAGCTCTTTGCAGATCATTCACTCGGTCCCCCCGTGTGGTTCTGGGATTTTTGCTCACCGTTCTTGTGATCATTTTGACCCCACGTGGTGAGATCTTGCGTGGAGCCCCAGACCGAGGGAGATTATCAGTGGTCTTGTATGTCTTCCATTTCCTAATAATTGCTCCCACAGTTGATTTCTTCAAACAAGCTGCTTACCTATTGCAGATTCAGTCCTCCCAGCCTGGTGCAGGTCTACAATTTTGTTTCTGGTGTCCTTTGACAGCTCTTTGGTCTTGGCCATAGTGGAGTTTGGAGTGTGGCTGTTTGAGGTTGTGGACAGGTGTCTTTTATACTGATAACAAGTTCAAACAGGTGCCATTAATACAGGTAACGAGTGGAGGACAGAGGAGCCTCTTAAAGAAGAAGTTACAGGTCTGTGAGAGCCAGAAATCTTGCTTGTTTGTAGGTGACCAAATACTTATTTTCCTCCATAATTTGCAAATAAATTAATTTAAAATCCTATAATGTGATTTCTGGATTTTTTTTCTCTCATTTTGTCTGTCATAGTTGAAGTGTACCTATGATGAAAATTACAGGCCTCTCATCTTTGTAAGTGGGAGAACTTGTTGGCTGACTAAATACTTTTTTGCCCCACTGTATGTGTGGGAGATGTCATCCTTCACACGCTCTTTTCTCTCACCTTCTCAACTTATTCACCACCTTGCCCATCACTGATGACATTCCTGCTCAGCACATTTCAACCTCTCTCTGTATCCGATAATAATCCCATGCCATGCCATGCCAAGTTAGCATCCACTGTTAGCATTCTGCTAACAGCTATTGAGAGCTAATCCTAGAAATTATGAGATTTTCATTTAATAATGAGATTTATGGCCTAAAGCCGTAGCTTCTGTTGTTCTAAGCTGCAGAAGTCTTCGAACAGTGCATTGAAGGCTGGCCAGGTCACTTCAGAACATGGCTGCAGGAATATGTTTTGGGGTGGGAGTAATAAAGGCCTAGTGCAATTTTTTTATTTAAAAAAATATGAATACTTTTTTATTGTGATTTATAAAGGGGGTGCTGGCTACGCTTCAGAACCAAACACAATACATTTGTTTGAGGATTTCACAATTCTAGGCTTTCTATGGATCCATAGCTACTGTAATGTTGATTCTAATAAAAGTCAACCTAATGGTTTTATGCAGAGGTGGGACCAAGTCATTGTTTTACAAGTCAGTCTCAAGTCCTAGTACTCTAATCCCAAGTCATGTCCCTAGTAAAGACCGACAAGTCTCAAATCAAGTCTCAAGTCCTAAACTTTGAGTTTCGAGTCCTAAACAAGTCATAATGTGCTCTTCACCAAATGTAATACCATAGTAATAGTTAGTATATTACATTTACGCAAATCATGAATGCTTTTAAAAATATATATATTTATTACTTACCAAATAAACTTTATATTTCCATGGAAATTAATGGGTAGCCATGAGAAAGACCCCCCCCCCCCATAGCGATCAACTATCGAGGATCGCTATGGGGCGCAATCGGGCGATGTAGGCTTGTACACAATCGCCCAACCTTAGCACACACACTCACACCCTCTCTGTGTGTGGTTACAGTAGGCTAACGTATGTCAATGGTTTTAGGAACAGCAGTAACATCAGGCAGGATTTAGCCTACCAACTGCCTAGCCAATTGTAGCTCAATCTTGGGTGCAATGATCATGTTCCCGCACTGACTGACTGTGTGAAGGCTCACTGATTTAACTTTATGTTAGCCTACATGCTACACTAGCAAAGTTATATATAGCTGTTAGCTATATTAGACTTACCGTTCTTCGTGCAGCTTCAAATGTTGAACAAAGTCGTAAGTTGTTTCGCTTTGGAAGTTGTTGCGTTTTCTTTTTACTACAGCGAAGTCTTTATATCCGAAAATAATAATTTGGGGTATCATCTTTCCAAGGGCTCCATCTGAATTCACCCACCGACGTTCCTCTGCACTGCCATGCGCAATTTTTTCTCAGCTGGCACAATTTGATTGGCGGCTGTCTGAATCAAACTGTAATCCGTTAACCTTTTTGGGATAGGGGGCAGCATTTTCACTTTTGGATGAATAGCATGCCCAGAGTGAACTGCCTCCTACTTAGTCCCAGATGCTAATATATGCATATTATTAGTAGTATTGGATAGAAAACACTCTGAAGTTTCTAAAACTGTTTGAATGATGTCTGTGAGTATAACAGAACTCATATGGCAGGCAAAAAACCTGAGAAAAATCCAACCAGGAAGTGGGACATCTGACATTTGTAGTTTTTCAAAGCTTGGCCTACCGAATACTCATTGAGATATGGATAAAGTTGCACTTCCTACGGCTTCCACTAGATGTCAACCATCTTTAGAAACTTGAATGAGGATTCTACTATAAAGGAGGGGCTCATGAGACCTCTTTGAGTCAGTGGTCTGGCAGAGTGCCTTGGTCTCATGACACGCGCTCCTGACAGAGTTACCTCTCGTTGATGTTTTATGTTAAAAACATCCTAAAGATTGATTCCATACATCGTTTGACATGTTTCTAAAGGACTGTAACAGAACTTTTTGAGTTTTTGTCTGGACGAAGTGCCTGCGCCTCATGAAGATGGATTACTGGGCTAAACACGCTAACAACAAGTGGCTATTTGGACATAAATTATGGACTTTATGGAACAAATCAGTCATTTATTGTTGAACTGGGATTCCTGGGAGTGCCTTCTGATGAAGATCATCAAAGGTAAGTGAATATTTATAGTGTTATTTCTAACTTCTGTTGACTCCAACATGGCGGAGATTTCTCTGGCTGGATTGGGCTCTGAGCGCCGTTCTCAGATTATGCTTTTTCCGTAAAGTTTTTTTGAAATCTGACACAGCGGTTGCATTAAGGAGAAGTCTATCTTTAATTCTGTGAATAACACTTGTATCTTTTATCAATGTTTATTATGAGTATTTCTGCTAAATCAGCGGATGTTTTGGAATCAAAACATTACTGCACGTAACGCGCCAATGTAAACTGAGATTATAAATATGCACATTATCGAACAAAACATACATGTATTGTGTAACATGATGTCCTATGAGTGTCATCTTATGAAGATCATCAAAGGTTAGTGATTCATTTTATCTATATTTCTGATTTTTTTGTGACTCCTCTCATTGGCTGGAAAATGGCTGTGTGTGTTTTTGTGACTTGACTGACCTAACATAATCATATGTTGTGCTTTCGCTGTAAAGCATTTTTTAAATCGGAAACGATTTGTAGATTAACAAGATGTGTATCTTTCATTTGCTGTATTGGACTTGTTAATGTGTGAAAGTTACATATTTCAAAAAAATATTTTTGAATTTCGCGCACTGCCTTTTCAGCGGAATGTTGTCGAGGGGTTCCGTGCCCAAGAAAGGTTAAATGAAGAGTTGATGCGCTGCACACTTTTTTTAATAGCATAATTTTTTATATTTGGGCTTGGGGAGGGTATCAAGCCAGTTCGAGTCAAAAGATTCAAGTGGTGTTAAAGTCAAAGTCGAGTTGCAAGTCATCATATCTGTCACTCGAGTCTAACTCGAGTCCAAGTCATGTGACTCGAGTCCACACCTCTGGTTTTATGTATTTCCTAATGAAAGAAGACACACTCGGTGTCAGACTAATGGGATGAACAGACATCTTAGCACACTCAGAACAAAACAAAAAAACTGCTGGGTGGTGTTCAGTAGATTGAAACTGAGAAGTACTGCCAAAATGTGTCCAGTGAGGACACAGATTTTAGTTTTGGTTGCAAAACCTTTTGGTATGTGGTGCCCTACTGAACGTGGCCCTGATAATACATCTATGATGTAACCACCCCTCACCCCCCCCTCGTTTTACATGGATTAGCACCTGTCAAGAAGTTGGTCTGTTGGGGGAGGTTTATGACCCCCATAAATACCTTTGCCCATTCCTCTCTCTCTCTACTTTATAGAGTGGACTCTTGTAAAGCCTTTGTAACAGAGTCTGGGAACATCAAGCGGTGGGAAGCAGAACCATATTTCGGTAATCCACCCAGTTGTAAATATGCGTTGGTATGAATATGATCTCAGATCAGTTGTTGTCTGAGACATTACTACTAATGACAGGATGACATAAACTGTATCTTGGAAAGTCGGCACATTCTAGTTATTAGATTCGCATGAAATTGTTGTGCAATTTAAATGTTTAAACATGAAACTATTTGTGAAAAGACTAAATGTAATTTTAGCTTCTTAAATGAAAGAACGGTTTGTCATAGAGAAACTCTGCTCACTCAGAGGCATCGCCCAAGTGAACAGACATTGGTTGTAAACTATGTAACACGCCCTTCTTTCACCACTATATAAACCAGTCAACGAAAATTCTACTTTCTGTTCCAAGGATGAGAGGACGGCGGTCCCCACGTTGAAAGGACAAGATCACTAACAGAACTAAGCCAACCTCAGCGTGAGCTCTGGTAGAGCGACAAGAACCTAACGAAATTAGCATAGAATTTCAACGTGAAGATGACAATCAACATGCCGAAAGGATGAATTTCGACAATACCAGCCCGAATATAGCATGAGCTTAAAGTATGGAAACTTGGTATGAACTTTGAACTCTTATTCACTAAAGAAGTAATACCTCCAAGCCGTTGCGTTAGCAACAGCAGCTGTAAACGTGGGCTAAGAGAGGACGGACAGAGTATCCATTCTACCACTCTCCAGTTCACCACTAGACATTCTTCAGAGGACAAGAGATCCATGCTGGACAACCCGGCCTTCTATCTACGACCAATCTACCGAAGCGCAGCTCAGAGTAAATATTTATTGCATTTTCCTTTTTCAAATGGGAGGTTATTTAGAATGCATAGGATACTGTATTTACGATAGCAGAGCTGCCTACGGCCCGATAGACATACAAAATATTTTTGTTCCTCAGTCTTCCTGCTCTTTCATTCAAAACCCAACCTACTTTCCTTGTGTAACCAGCCGTCATGTCTGTTCCATCCACTAGGGACGTTTTCCTTTATGACATAATTTGTAATCAATGATCCAGTCTGTGTAGATGTAATTTTGTGTGATTATTTAGGTATTTAATAAATAAATAATTAAACCAAATTTTGTATTGCTGATTCAACTTGTTAGCCAGGGTTCGTGAAGATAACCAAGAATTTACAACTTTCAAATGAGACTGAATAAGGTGAGGATTAAATATTGATTGCTACTGATGTAAAAGATTACTAGGTCTTTAAGAGTATATTCAGAAGATAACAGCTCTATAAACATTCTTTCGTGGTGCCCCAACTTTCTAAACCCCCCCCCCGACTAATATGGTTGGAAATACGTGTTTTCGGTTGTCCTTATCTTATCTTTTCTTTGAGACAATATTATCTTGAGCGTTGCATTATACTATTGCTGTGTGATTATTTTGTTCCAATTTCATACATAATGTATACAAAGAAATAACAAAGGCTTCAGTTACTCTATAGTTATTTTCAGTTTTTTATATTTTGAACACGTTTTATCTAGAATCTTATTGCTGTGAATCAGTGTAAACGTTACTCCACATTTATGCACACACCCACATTAGGTTACAGACCATGTAGCTAAGCCTAAGACCCCTATACATAACGAGTGCAGCAAAATCAGTAGGCTAGTTATTGGTTTCTTAACACAACAGAATACGGAAACAGAGAAAGGAGAGGAAGACAGCAGGAGAGAAAGACAACCTCTTCTGTGACCTACCGCTTCCGTTTTCAATCAGCCTCCCATCCTCTGTGCTTAAATTTAGCCTGGCTAGATATCTATAACCACTCTACAACATCCATCCCTGATGCTCACCTCACTGTCTCAGTCAGAAACCACAGCCCTGTCTGCACAAAACCAGAAACGGGGATGTCTTTTACCTAGCATTGTCTAAAAGGCAGATGCAGGAAAACAGAAGATGATTCTTCATGAGAATATTATCAGGGTTTTACATATTACTGAATTATGAGTATTTGCCTGGATCAAATCCCTCGGATTGACTTATATTTTCTCACCAAATAATCATCCCTAACACGCAGGTAAAGAGAGAGGGGGAGAGAATGGAGATATGATGATAGAGAATGAAAGAGAGAAAAAGACAGAGGGAAGAATGAAAGAGAGAAAAAGACAGAGAGGAAAACTAAAAACAGCAAGAGGCGTACAGAAAAAAGAAACAGAGAGAAATTGAAAGAGGAGGAGAGCCAGGAAAGAAAATAAATAGAAAGAGAATGAGTGCGAACAAGAAAAAGGTACAGAGAGCAAGAGAGCAAAAGAGAGAGGGAGTGAAAAAACAAGCGAGAGAGAGAGAGAGAGAGAGAACACACAGAGGAAAGGCAGCAAGGGGATTGAAGCTGAGCCCATTCAGACTGATTGATGTCTGCATGGTATTAAAATTCCAGTGCTGTTCTGCAGTCTGCCTGGCCTCCCAGAACACAACACAGCCCTACCAGGACCTTGCCAAGAGTGACGTGAAGAGGACCCGGCTACTAGCTGCCTATAGATTGACATCTCCTATAGCAACAGCACCAGCATCAAAAACAAGGAAATCAAACCACAATCTGCATCACTATCATAAGTTACCTCATAGATGTGGGAACTCCCTAGGCACCATTTAACATGACTTCCCATCTTCTGATATGCAGAGAGGGCAGAGCAGATTGACACTGTGTATAATGGGCATTGGGTAAAATCCTACCCAAACAGACTGGTAGGAGGCAGGGACTTGTTAGGTCAATGGCAGCAGGATTTGCTTGGTATTAAACACAGCCTGAATAGAGCCAGCATCAAATCTAATGCTGCATAGAGCACGAGCATCCATTCTATCCTATAGTCAACAGCCCAGAGCTGGCCTCCACTCTGGTACTGCCCTGGATGCTGTAGTGTATGTATAGAGAAAGAGAGAACCACCCAGAATGCCCCTGTGAGCAAACTCACTCCTCCTCCCAGCCCATCCCCCTCTTCTACTGCTGCAGTCTGCTAACCTCAGAAAACTGCAGCCTGGCTTCACATCCCTACCTCCCTCAATCTCTCTTTCCAAAACAGGCTTGCAGATGTGTGCAGATGAACAAACGCACGCACTCACATACACGACACACACGTAGTAACACTCTGTTGGTACACAGAGCCTAACCAGAATCAGATATCTATATTGATCTACTACTGCAGATATAGGCCCTGGAGGCATCCCGTCTGCAAAATAACACCACTAATCCGCTGCACTTACCCTACTGTACTTTTAACAATTGACCTCCATTCAACCGGAAAACACACAAAAGTGCGCATGCACACACACGCGCTGCCTTTCCTCCCTGTCCTCCACAAGGATGTTGCGTCATCATGTGACTTACAGTCAACACAGAAGTATTCATTACTGTATCAAACAGGAATTAAATCCAGAACTTTGGTGATGTAAGCATTACGCCCCACCAACACAGCTAAATCCACTACGTTCGTTACAGTAACATAAATCCCCTTAAGTGTACAGCTGCTGTACCTTCCTCCTCGCATATCAGTAAGAAACAAATGAGGAGTACAGATAGGGGTGCTTCAGGAATAATGTAATATTTTATAAGTGGTGAGTCAAAGCATGTGTTGCTACGACACCAAATACCCCCTGGTTAAAACAACCTGGGAGAACCACTGTAAAGAACGACAATACCACATTCCTATACTTTTCACTTGACCCAATTGATATGTCAGTAACAGTGAATCAAGGCCCAGTTTGAGTGCTGCTACAGTGGTCCTCCTAGTCTCTAGGTTTTGGTTCTCCAACTGAGGCCATTAGAGATGGAGCAGGCAGGGAAAGGAGAGGACATCAAACACTGGCCGTGCTCTGCAGCTCAGACAACCCATGGACACAGGGATGGAGATGGGCACAGGGATGGAGATGGGCACAGGGATGGACACAGGGATGGACACAGGGATGGAGATGGACACAGGGATGGAGATGGGCACAGGGATGGAGATGGGCACAGGGATGGGCACAGGGATGGACACAGGGATGGAGATGGGCACAGGGATGGACACAGGGATGGACACAGGGATGGACACAGGGATGGAGATGGGCACAGGGATTGACACAGGGATGGAGATGGGCACAGGGATGGACACAGGGATGGACACAGGAATGGACACAGGGATGGACACAGGGATGGACACAGGGATGGAGATGGACACAGGGATGGACACAGGGATGGAGATGGACACAGGGATGGAGATGGACACAGGGATGGACACAGGGATGGAGATGGACACAGGGATGGAGATGGACACAGGGATGGACACAGGGATGGAGATGGACACAGGGATGGACACAGGGATGGAGGGATGGATGGGCACAGGGATGGACACAGGGATGGAGATGGGCACAGGGATGGACACAGGGATGGAGATGGGCACAGGGATTGACACAGGGATGGAGATGGGCACAGTGATGGAGATGGGCACAGGGATTGACACAGGGATGGAGATGGGCACAGGGATGGAGATGGGCACAGGGATGGACACAGGGATGGAGATGGGCACAGGGATGGAGATGGACACAGGGATGGAGATGGACACAGGGATGGAGATGGACACAGGGATGGGGATGGACACAGGGATGGACACAGGGATGGAGATGGACACAGGGATGGAGATGGGCACAGGGATGGAGATGGGCACAGGGATGGACACAGGGATGGAGATGGGCACAGGGATGGACACAGGGATGGAGATGGGCACAGGGATGGACACAGGGATGGAGATGGGCACAGGGATGGAGATGGACACAGGGATGGAGATGGACACAGGGATGGAGATGGGCACAGGGATGGATACAGGGGTGGAGATGGGCATGGAAAGTGAGCCTGGCTCCAGATCACAAACAGCCCTCTGTTCCAGTGAGATTGAGAAGTGTATAGAATGGAACTAGCCCAGGGGAGAGAAAACTATATAAAACCATATGGACTGAACTGTCCAGAGGCATAGAGAGAAAACCAGACCCAGGGAGCGAAACAGTTGATTTTTAATCTGCTGTATCGCTGCCACACATCCATGTGATGACTTTCAAAGCGCTGGGCTTAATACTCTTTAATGGACTTATACCACAGTGATTGTACAGGAATTTGGGCTGCGCCTCAAACAGAAGGATAAGGAGTGAGGACACTAAGGACACACACTCTCAGTCACTGATAGACACTGGCCATAATGTCAACTGGAGAGTTAGTGCTATACTACACTGTACATAAACAGATCTGATACAGTCATACAGCCTAGAGTCCTCTCCTGCCTCCCTCTAGTCTGCCTCCCTAGTAATAGGGTACCCAGAGCCTGTGCTGCCAAAGTTGCCTCTAACCATTGATACAGGACCAGATATGATTACATTTAGGATTGTGTCTTGAGTAATCTGATCCTAGATCTGTGTTTGAGGGCTGCTGTGACTGAGAATCCCTATAAGCCCTCAATATAGTGCACCTGGCACCATGTTAGACAAACTGACAGACAGAGATATGAAAGCAGGACGAATGGAATGAGTTCTGCCCTGGGCATCAAACGATCTTTACAGTGGCCAGTGGTACCGTGCACCTGCTCCTACCCACACTCTGATCACAAGTCTCACCAGGACAAATCTCTAAACTCTAACTAAGCATTATGTTCATCTAGATCGGGACGTAGTCAAGTAATCGATGTGCTCATATACAGTGGTAATGACAGAAGAGGAGCCATCTTGGAAAAATACACTGTGCGGATGATGTGATGCAGAATCTGAACGGTAACACACAAATTCAGGTCATGTTTTCTCTTCGTGACAGCTAAAGCTTAATCGTGCAGAGAGAATCTCGACAGCACGAGAGAGAACAATCCTGTCTATGTACAGTGGGGCAAAAAGTATTTAGTCAGCCACCAATTGTGCAAGTTCTCCCACTTAAAAAGACGAGAGAGGCCTGTAATTTTCATCATAGGTATACACTTCAACTATTACAGACAAAATGAGAAAAAAAATCCAGAAAATCACATTGTAGGATTTTTAATGAATTTATTTGCAAATTATGGTGGAAAATAAGTATTTGGTCAATTAAAGTTCATCTCAATATTTTGTTATATACCCTTTGTTGGCAATGACAGAGGCCAAATGTTTTCTGTAAGTCTTCACAAGGTTTTCACACTCTGTTACTGGTATTTTGGCCCATTCCTCCATGCAGATCTCCTCTAGAGCAGTGATGTTTTGGGGCTGTTGCTGGGTAACACGGACTTTCAACTCCCTCCAAAGATTTTCTATGGGGTTGAGATCTGGAGACTGGATAGGCCATTCCAGGACCTTGAAATGCTTCTTACGAAGCCACTCCTTCGTTGCCCGGGCGGTGTGTTTGGGATCATTGTCATGCTGAAAGACCCAGCCACATTTCATCTTCTATGCCCTTGCTGATGGAAGGAGGTTTTCACTCAAAATCTCACGACACATGGCCCCATTCATTCTTTCCTTTACACGGATCAGTCGTCCTGGTCCCTTTGCAGAAAAACAGCCCCAAAGCATGATGTTTCCACCCCATGCTTCACAGTAGGTATGGTGTTCTTTGGATGCAACTCAGCATTCTTTGTCCTCCAAACACAACGAGTTGAGTTTTTACCAAAAAGTTAAATTTTGGTTTCATCTGACCATATGACATTCTCCCAATCTTCTTCTGGATCATCCAAATGCTCTCTAGCAAACTTCAGACGGGCCTGGACATGTACTGGCTTAAGCAGGGGGACACGTCTGGCACTGCAGGATTTGAGTCCCTGGCGACGTTGTGTGTTACTGATGGTAGGCTTTGTTACTTTGGTCCCAGCTCAGGTCCCAGGTCATTCACTCGGTCCCCCCATGTGATTCTGGGATTTTTGCTCACCGTTCTTGTGATAATTTTGACCCCACGGGGTGAGATCTTGCGTGGAGCCCCAGATTGAGGGAGATTATCAGTGGTCTTGTATGTCTTCCATTTCCTAATAATTGCTCCCACAGTTGATTTCTTCAAACCAAGCTGCTTACCTATTGCAGATTCAGTCTTCCCAGCCTGGTGCAGGTCTACAATTTTGTTTCTGGTGTCCTTTGACAGCTCTTTGGTCTTGGCCATAGTGGAGTTTGGAGTGTGACTGTTTGAGGTTGTGGACAGGTGTCTTTTATACTGATAACAAGTTCAAACAGGTGCCATTAATACAGGTAACGAGTGGAGGACAGAGGAGCCTCTTAAAGAGTTACAGGTCTGTGAGAGCCAGAAATCTTGCTTGTTTGTAGGTGACCAAATACTTATTTTCCACCATAATTTGCAAATAAATTCATTAAAAATCCTACAATGTGATTTTCTTCTCATTTTGTCTGTCATATTTGAAGTGTACCTATGATGAGAATTACAGGCCTCTGTCATCTTTTTAAGTGGGAGAACTTGCACAATTGGTGGCTGACTAAATACTTTTTTGCACCATTGTATGTGCCTGGTATATTGACATCTGATTTATATATGCAAGCTATGGTCCTATTGTCAGAAAATATGAATTGTACGAAGACAAAGTACATTACAGTAATACATAAAACAGCTGCATATTGTCACTCTGCCACAAATATTTCTCTCTCTCTTGGCAGTATTGTGTGTTTTGGGTTTGGTGGGGGAGAGGATCTCCTAATCTCCTACATCAGCTGACAGCAGAGCAGTCTCCTCTCTGCTCCTGGGATTGGGAATTAATGAGAGCGAATGGTGTATATGAGAGAGAGAAGGGGATGAGGGGAGAGAGTGAGAAGGGGATGAGGGGAGAGAGAGAGAGAAGGGGATGAGGGGAGAGAGCGAGAAGGGGATGAGGGGAGAGAGAGAGAAAAGGGGGAGGGAAAGGGAGAGAGCGGGCAAGAGATGAAAAAGAGTGTTCAAGGGAGCAAGGAAAATGTGAGGTATAGCAAGGGAGGTACAGGAGACGGAGAGAGAGAGGTGGGCGAAGCAGGACGCCAGATGGAGAGGAGTGTGGGGCCCTTACTGTGCCCATATAATTCCATCAACAGAGTTATAGACAAGCAGCAGTTACCAAAAGATTACCCTCACAGCATGGGAGGAGAAACCCAGACAATTACTGTGCTGTACAGTCAAACGTCCTTGAGGGTGGAGGAAGGCCCATTGGGGCCATAGTGAAGCCTACACTCACCTCCCTCTCGTCTTAGCTGGGCCTAAGCTCTACCCCTCTCCTCCCCTGACACTGTTCTGCAAATCATTTCATATTTTCCACAAATCCCTAAGCTTCATCCTCCATGCATCATATGAGATGCAGGCAGGTCTCGGCAGCGCCGCTATTGGTTGGATATAAATACAATTTTATTCAAGGGATTATAACTAGATTTTCCACAAGGTTTTCATTTTGTGATGTGCCAAGTGGAGTCTTGACCTAAAACATGATATTTCTGGGGAGAATATGAGTAAGGCGGCCTAATACAGGCCTTTCACATTCATCGAACCAAGCTGAGAGGAACCATACACTGTGCTGGAGCTTCATACTGTCTGCCGCTCTCTCGTAAATCAATGGAAACATATTTTAATCTGACAGAGAGGAGAAAACGAAAAAGAGAGAAAGGAGATGGAGAAAATAACAAATAAAGGGAGAGCAAAAGAGAAGAAAGAAAGAAAGATTGATAAAAGAATGAAAGAAAGACAGCAAAATAGAGACAGATGGAAAGATAAGAGTTTGAGCTAGCTCAAAGGAACTCAACAAAATTAGACAATTCTTGTTAAAAAGGCAGCATTCAAAGAGTGCAATTAGCAACGTGCATGCCCCGCCCACCTGAGGATCTGTTTCTTTCAGCCATCTATTTCCTGTGTTTGAAGGGTGCAAAATACACTTGTCACTTAAATCTCACTGGATTGATTGTGTTCATTTTACTCATGTGACTCTTTCATACTCCTGCTTGTGCCTGTCCTTTTTTCCCCGTTAACGTTACGGCCGCAGAAGTGTTTGTAATCACCTGTCAAACACAACCTGGCAATGGCTGAAATTGGCTCAAAGGAATACATTGTCTTTAAAAATCAAAAATCAACAATCGGCTCAAAGGAATACATTGTCTTTAAAAATCAAAAATCAACAATCATAGTGATATTATGTCTGATCTCACAAACAATGTAAAATATGTATAAATAGGTGTAACCTAGAGCCAAGCGTGTTGGATTTTTTTTATCCGAGGGTATCCTGCTATTAACACACTTGAATGAGGCAGTCTCGACAGCATAGTTGAGTGCAGGTAGGCCTAGACAGACAGAGCAAGTGTTTTGGTGGTTGAAGCCCTGCTCCACCCCTTTATGTTAATGTGTTCATATATGCAAATACATCCCGTGTATTTATGCAAATTGGGCACATATATTTTTCTTTAAATTACCTGATTACCATTACAAAATGTATATATGAGTGCATTCTAAAAAATAAAAAAGTGACATTTGGCAATAAATACCTGAATTCCTACCATAATTCCTGAAATGTATTAGAATTGTTCTTAAAATGTTTTAAAAATTGATAACTGTTGCTAGTGCTATGATCTGTGTTGTCAATTCTGCTAATAACCCGGAACACCTCAACGAACTCTCACAATCACAACAACAGATAGCAGAATCAGATGGAGACTCTTTTGGGAAATAAACAGCTCTATTATAATTGCTCTCCTCTATCTTTCTCTCTCCCAGAGTCTGGGCAAAGGGCCCAAAGTGCTGGTAGCAGTAGGGTTACAAATGCAGCACGCACAGGCAGGGGAGAGAGCAGAGCACAGTAAGCAGATCTCAATACCCCGGTCACTACAACATGTGATGGATAGAACTGTTTTGGGAAAAACAACACTAGGGACATTTCAACCTCGGTGGGTCAGACCTACCATTTACATTTACGTTGCTGCTCAATAGGAGCACTGAGTTGGTTGAGAGGGGGTAAATTGTGCCCATTTGTTTGTTTTTTTATTTACCCCCTATCTCCCCAATTTCGTGGTATCCAATTGTTAGTAGTTACTATCTTGTCTCATTGCTACAACTCCTGTATGGGCTCGGGAGAGACGAAGGTCGAAAGCCATGCGTCCTCCGAGACACAACCCAACCAAGCCGCACTGCTTCTAAACACAGCGTGCATCCAACCCGTAAGCCAGCTGCACCAATGTGCCAGAGGAAATGCCCGGCCAGTCACAGGAGTCGCTAGTGTGCGATGAGACAAGGATATCCCTACCAGCCAAACCCTCACGACGCTAGGCCAATTGTGCATTGCCCCATGGACCTCCCGGTCACGGCCGGCTACGACAGAGCCAGGGGCGTGTACCCAGAGTCTCTGGTGGCACAGCTAGCACTGTGATGCAGTGCCCTAGACCACTGCGCCACCCGGGAGGCCCTTAAGGCCATTTGTTTTGTTTGTTTTTTGGCTTTCTGATAATGTATCAATATATTTTTTGATTTGTTGCAGTTTTACACTTTTGCCTTAGGGCAACGCTGTGCCAAAAGGTTACTAAAACACCAAGTAAAATCTGATATATTTAAAACATTTATTACATGAAATATAGTAGAAACAAGCACTCCTTTCATAAGAAAATACAATATGGGCATAAACTTGTATTTCACTGCCTCTCAAACCTGATTCTGGTATCCATTCTTCCTTGCGGTCACTGTCCTCAAGGACACTGCCGTCACTACCAGAAGGGAAAAGGGTTTTCTGTTGCCTGAGGGCAACGATGTGCAGTAGAGGGTTTAAAAGGATCAATAAGGAGACGCTTCTCTGTTCTTTCACTGCGTTTCTTCCAGCGGTCGCTGACCAACGTATGAAGACAGGAATACATCATTCTTTTTAAGACACTTGAATTATGATACTCAGGTAGATCATGTTACTTATTTACAGAATGGTAATACAGAGTTTGTAATTCCATATGTGGAAACATTGTTACCGCAACATGTTTTACACCACCATTTCACATGTGAGGAGAATAAAACTATTTCACCAACACATGTGAACTTGCAATTCCACACGTGAACATGAAAGTTTTAACATGTGAAACCTCCAATTTCACATGTTCAACTGCATCTCCCATGTGAGGTGAAAACATGTCTTTCCTCTCACCTGAAAAAGTGGTGTTAACATGTGAACTCTACATTTAAAATATGTGAAAATATGGTTTCACATCTGAAATGTAAGTTCAACAGTTATATTACACTTAAAAATACGATTTCTACATTTGACAATTTGTGTTGTTGTTATAAGGGCTCCCTGTGCTTTTCTGATTCTCAGTCCTTTTATCAAGTGTTCTGATGGTACAAAGGAATGGAATATATATCTATTTGAAAAACAAACCCTGCAAACAGTAAAGAAGAAAAAGAACAGCTGGTTCACATATTATGTAACCAAAGAAGGTTAATAATACATATGAATGGATGCATGTGGGTACCATTGGAAGGGTGAAAAGAATGCTACTAGTACTTACAATGTAGAACAAACTGACAAACTGCAGTTACTAGTGATAATTTAGTCATTCATAATTTCCAAATACCCTGGTATACAGTATATATGGTATACCGCCAAAGCCTAGAGCACAGGCAAAGACCCTGAAACTAAACTGAACACAGGAAATAGTTGTTACAGTAAAGGGTAGAAAGGGCCAAGCCACTGAATTGCCTTGACTGGATAGCCTTCCGTCATGGTACTGCTAAGCAGTCTTCCGTTCTTCCTTTCTGAAGGAAAGATATGCAGGAGGGAAGGAGTAGTGCCAGGAGAAACAGGGCTGGAGACAAATAGCATAGTAACACAGAGACTGCCAGAGCCACCACCTGGGGTAAGCTTTTAGCTGCCGGACCTATTTTAGAAGGAGTGTTTCCTCATAGGAAGTCCCATTGGGATAGAGAGCGAGCAGTGGGATCCACCTGAAACAGCGTGAGAGGACACGGAAACACACAGATCAAACAGCATTACACGCACACTTCAAACCGCCGCCAAACAAAGTACACAAAGGCCAGTCTTCTGCTTTGGTTTCACCACCTTGTAGTATTTTTCTCAAAGGCCTAAATAAAGCCTTTTTGTTCATATTTCATCAGATGCTATTTTTCATAAACTCAACTCAGCATGGCAACTCTGATGCCTGGGGCGAGGCCTGCTGTACTTTGTCAGGCAGGGGAAGCAGCTCTCTGATAAGACCACGCTGCTGTCTGTTTTTGTTATCACCAGAACTACTGGCACAGCCAGACTTACCTAGATCTTTAAAGTTGGAGATATGCTGTTTAATGTTGGGGGATTAGCGGGCCGATTACTTCCACACAGCTGATTATCAAGTCCAACTGAATCCCAGTCCTGAGGGTAGGGGTGGGGGGTAGGAACTAAAGCAGGATGGGGACATCAGTAGTGGTTGTAAGGGGCTGGGGGGAAGATGAACTCACAAGGGGTTGAAGGGTCATAGGGTCATTGGGGGTGGATTGGGTGGAGGGTCATGGGTGAAGGGGGATGAAGGCACTGAAGAAGGGTTGGTATGAAGTGTAGGAATTGAATCAGAGTGGGAGACGGTGTTAGCTAGCAAACCTCTCCCTCTAAACTGCGCCCAACTCCTGCACCCATAATCCTCAGTGGCTTGTTAGCAGTGGCATCATCTGTAGGCACTCAGGCCTGACCTGGACAGAATGCCTACTCCTTCCCAACCTCCTCCACGTCTATCTTTGTTCCCATGTGTCAGCGAGAGAGCTAGCATGCTGGGCTGGTGTTGGAAAGAGATGCTAGCTTGTCGATACACTATTTATGCTAAAGCCTGTTAGAATCAGAAATAGCCACGGCTGCCTGAAGCGAGAGAGCAGGCACTGCCAGATGTGCTTTAATGGGCAACTGAGCCGACTGCTGCTACTGTAGCTGCTGCTGTGCTCCGCACACAAGATGCTTGAGAGGAGGAATTCCATTTGGGACAGGTAATGCTAGCTGGCGCAAACGGTTAGCCTAACATTTCCCACAGCAAGATGAAAGGTCCCGTTGATGCTGAAAGCAAATAGTGTTTATTTGAACACTTTAGAGGGGACCAGAATCCTTTGTATACTTTCCTTTGGGACAAAACTGTGCATTTATTATCAGATACTAACATACTAATACAGCTTTCAAACCAAGATGTCTTTATGCCAACTAGCATCCCAACAACCTTTTTCAGAATTTTCTTATATATGAAAGGTATTGCAGGCGACAAAGCCTCCACTTTTATTTCCGCCAACCGAACTAGTCATGATTGCGGTAAAGTTCTGCCTACAGCTTAGTATGAAATGTAGCCGTAATGCTGAGTAGGCATTGGCTCGCACTACGCTCTTAAGCTCTTTCGCCGGTTCTAAACTTTGCAGGGCATGTCACTTCACCCTAGGGCTGGGCGGTATACAGTATTTTATGATACACTCGTATTGATGCACGGATCAGTTTACTTTACCTTCTATGACGGTATTTGAATGTTTGGTTTGTTAAATGTGTAACGTCCATTGTGTAACGGTATTTGAATGTTTGGTTTGTTAAATGTGTAACGTCCATTGTGTAACAGTATTTGAATGTTTGGTTTGTTAAATGTGTAACGTCCATTGTGTAACGGTATTTGAATGTTTGGTTTGTTAAATGTGTAACGTCCATTGTGTAACGGTATTTGAATGTTTGGTTTGTTAAATGTAACGTCCATTGTGTAACGGTATTTGAATGTTTGGTTTGTTAAATGTGTAACGTCCATTGTGTAACGGTATTTGAATGTTTGGTTTGTTAAATGTGTAACGTCCATTGTGTAACGGTATTTGAATGTTTGGTTTGTTAAATGTGTAACGTCCATTGTGTAACGGTATTTGAATGTTTGGTTTGTTAAATGTGTAACGTCCATTGTGTAACGGTATTTGAATGTTTGGTTTGTTAAATGTGTAACGTCCATTTGAATGTTTGGTTTGTTAAATGTGTAACGTCCATTGTGTAACGGTATTTGAATGTTTGGTTTGTTAAATGTGTAACGTCCATTGTGTCCATTGTGTAACGGTATTTGAATGTTTGGTTTGTTAAATGTTTGTAACGGTATTTGAATGTTTGGTTTGTTAAATTGTGTGTATTTGAATGTTTGGTTTGTTAAATGTGTCCATTGTGTAACGGTATTTGAATGTTTGGTTTGTTAAATTGACGTCCATGTATTTGAATGTTTGGTTTGTTAAATGTGTAACGTCCATTGTGTAACGGTATTTGAATGTTTGGTTTGTTAAATGTGTAACGTCCATTGTGTAACGGTATTTGAATGTTTGGTTTGTTAAATGTGTAACGTCCATTGTGTAACGGTATTTGAATGTTTGGTTTGTTAAATGTGTAACGGTATTTGAATGTTTGGTTTGTTAAATGTGTAACGTCCATTGTGTAACGGTATTTGAATGTTTGGTTTGTTAAATGTGTAACGTCCATTGTGTAACGGTATTTGAATGTTTGGTTTGTTTTGGTTTGTTAAATGTGTAACGTCCATTGTGTAACGGTATTTGAATGTTTGGTTTTTGCCGTCCATTGTGTAACGTATTTGAATGTTTGGTTTTTATAGTTTATACTTCAATGTTTGGTTTGTTAAATGTGTAAATGGCTACTTGAGTCATCTCTTTCTCTCTCGTGCCACTTTCCACACAGACCTAGCCTCACCCCTTGTCACTCAAGGAGCGCATTTGTTGTTCCTCCTCGACCTGGAGATACTTGCGTTGAGTCTGCATGGTCAATGCAGCACATGCAACAATGTTGATGACAAAGATATTTTTTTAAATATTTAACCTTTATTTAACTAGGCAAGTCAGTTAAGAACAAATTCTTATTTACAATAACGGCCTACCCCGGCCAAACCCTAACCTGGACGACGCTGGGCCAATTGTGTGCCACCCTATGGGACTCTCAACCACGGCTGGTTGTGATACAGCCTGGAATCAAACCAGTGTCTGTAGTGACGCCTCCAGCACTGAGATGCAGTGCCTTAGACCACTGCGCCACCCGTGAGACAATGCTGTTTTCACATTGCGTCCTAATATAAATCCACTAGCTTTCTATAATTACACTATTAGTTTGTGTTTCTTACATCTGCGAACAGCTAGTCTTAGCCGTTAATGCTGTTAGCCGCTATAGCTAATCGCTAGCTAGCTAATAAATCTACTGAGCAAACGTAACTAGAAATACAGCCAGATAATACCAGTTTTGGTGAAGACCTACATCTATATGTTTTTTGTGCAACAGTATATTCTAAATCAAAAGAATACGCTACGCGGCCGAGGGCAATGCATCATAGTGCTAGCTGTGCCACCAGAGACTCTGGGTTCGAGCCCAGGCTCTGTCGAGGCCGGCCGCGACCGGGAGGTCCATGGGGCGACGCACAATTGGCCTAGCGTCACCCGGGTTAGGGAGGGTTTGGTCGGTAGGGATATCCATGTCTCATCGCGCACCAGGGACTCCTGTGGCGGGCCGGGCGCAGTGCACGCTAACCAGTTTGACAGGTGCACAGTGTTTCCTCCGACACATTGGTGCGGCTGACTTCCAGGTTGGATGCGCGCTGTGTTAAGAAGCAATGCGGCTTGGTTGGGTTGTGTTTCGGAGGACGCATGGCTTTCGACCTTCGTCTCTCCCGAGCCCGTACTGGTGTTGTAGCGATGAGACAAGATAGTAACTACAAACAATTGGATACTATGAAAAAGGGGGTATGATTAAAAAAATATTTTTTTGAAAGAATACACAACGCAAAAATGTTAGCTACATCAAGTAGCTAAGATAACATTCAATGTAGCCAATGATTATAGGGTCCCTTAGAAAACAATTGTCAACATTTTGGTTCCTAACCTGTCACAATGACTCCTCCCTGGCATTTTATTTTGTTGTCATGTCAAACACTGTATTCAAAGTGCCCACTTTTATATTCTAACTGTAGAATTAGAATAATCATTCTATTTCCATGATTCCAACAACTCACCCAAGTGTCTTGCTCCTTGGGCACTGTTTCAAAATATCACTTGTTTTATACATGGGCGTAGCCAGAAATGTTAGCATTTTTGTAATAATAATCTATTAATTTTTAAAAATTCTCTCAATCTGATTGGGTGGGCCCATGCCTACACCTCTAGATTTATATGATTTATATGACAGCGGTTCCACACGTTGCTGTGACAAGTTTTGTGGGAGAAATATTATTTGAATTGACTGTTCAGGGTAGCCTAAGTGTGTCTTGTCTGTTAAATTAACAAAATAACTATTGATTTCTAAAAAACATGCCTGATTTGTTTTAAAGGCAACATACCGTAAAGTCTGTCTGTAAAGGGCATAAGAAACCTGCTAAATGTTCAAAGGTCACTCATAAACCCATTCTGAAGGATTGTCAAGCCCTGTGACATGTTCATAATCACAATAAGTAGCAGAAGGCTGAGTCCAGACAGAATAACAGTCCAGTTCCTACAACTGAGGCTATGCCAAAACACACAATACAATGACAGGATTATTGGTACTGTCTCACACTCTGGTCTGTGTCTGACGCTGATCTGCTAACTGACAGTATACCCAAGTGCCAAATAATCAGCATTTTCATCACGGTGTTGTTCTGAAAGAAGGGAAGGAATTTGACTTATTATACAGGCATCCATTTCCACAGTGAGGATTCCTTTCTCTGTCCTCTCCTAGGGTCCAGAGGTAAACGAGGGAATGTGAGCGAGGAGAGGAATATTTGCTATGACTATGATTCTTCGCTAGAGACTCCCTGAAGAGGATCTGTTTCAATGCAACATACTGGGCTGTAGAAGTCATTAAAACAACACACAGGGACAAACACTTACAGATTGTATGTAGAAACGAACTTCATGGCCACCATCTGTAAAATACTAGTCAGTAAATTGGACTCACGGTCAGAATGGAAAGGGGGAATGAAGAAGAACAGTATCAGGATTTTGTTTTGCATTGAATTCCAAATCAAGTCAATGTTTAGTTGGTAAGGCATTGTGCCTCTACCACATAGGACCTCTCCAAATAGCACATCACTCAGTGGTATTAAAGCCAATGGAGTCCGAACTTAGTTTGGGGAGGTTGTCATGCTTGTGATTTGGTCAATACCAGTAATCAGAGGCCAGCTTGGAGAGCGATCAAGAGCCGAGTGAATCCAGGAGTGAGGAGGTCTGAGTGAATGAATGAATGAGACTAGTAATTCAATGGCTTTGGATTTTACACAAAATTCTTCAAAACTGTGTGTTTTTCTAAGTGACTTGCCTATCGGTCACAGGACTTTCCAGATTCTTACTGCCCTCGCTGGTTTCCAGGTCATTTCTTGGCAGCAGAGAGCAAACAGTAGTTTCCAGTCTCGGCTGGTGTTTCTCTGACTTCCTTTGTGATTCGACTGACTGACTGACTGACTGACTGATTGAAGGAGCTGAGCAAACCAAAACCGTCTTTTCAAGGTCTACTTTCTAGCTTTGGGCTCCATAAACAAAGGATAACTTCTTTCTCATAGGGAAGTTTCAGCTCTGCCAAGGGCCAATGAAAACTTTTCTGTCCTCCATTTGCAGAGCTAGATGGATGTTTTTATACTGTTTTGTCTTAGTGATCTTGGAGCAGTCAAAACGCAAGACCATGAAAAAGTCAGTGACGGAAACTCATCTATGACTTCAGGCAGACAGTGTCCAATCCATCATTTTATGTGTGCTGATCACCTTAAAATAAGTTATCTAGCATGGAAAATGACGGAGTAGACGGCCTTACACGGAATCCAAACAGGCTTCGCGCGTGCATACATTTATTTTGTCCCCCTACACCAAACGCGATTACGACGACATGCAGGTTAAAATATCAAAACAAACTGAACCAATGACATTAATTTGGGGACAGGTCGAAAAGCATTAAACATGTATGGCAATTTAGCTAGTTAGCTTGCACTTGCTAGCTAATTTGTCCTGGGATATAAACATTGAGTTGTTATTTTACCTGAAATGCACAAGGTCCACTACTCCGACAATTAATCCACACATAAAACGGCCAACCAAATCGTTTCTAGTCATCTCTACTCCCAGGCCTTTTCATCTTTGAACTTATATGATGATCAGCATCTAAACTTTCATAGTATTACCATGACAACCGGCAAAACAGTTAGTCTTTCAATCACCCACGTGGGTACCTGCTTCTATAAACCAATGAAGGGATGGGAGAGGCAGGACTTTCAGCGCGATCTGCGTCAGAAATAGAAAGGAGTTCTATTTTAGCCCTTGGCATCGCAGACGCTTGTTGGCGCGCGTGAGCAGTGTGGGTGCAATAATTGAATAACATGGATTTCTACATTTATTTTGCGATGCTCGCGCAAGCGACGTGTCCGGTCTGGTCAGCATGTTAGGTCTAGTTGTGCGACTTATTGTTAGACAGCTGTTCTGTGGAATGACTGCACGGCTTATATTTTCTACCCAATTGAATCTTCATCCCCATGGCATGAAAGTGCAAGTGGAGTGCAAATGATTTCCCAAACCAAATTTTGACATTTTGTCTTAACTGGAGGGTTATATAGCATTTATTGTAGTACAGTGCCCTCATAGTCAACTCGAAACCCCAGAACACTTGGACCAGAAAAGAATTCTTGCATAATAACGTTATTGAATTTAAAATTAACCGTTTGTGGATTTTTCTTGCTAATTACATGAATGAGGCCAATTCAACCACGTGAGCTCTTCCTGCCATTTCCCAGACCACTATTGCCCAATTTACAGTGTGTGTGTGGCTTAAATTGGTTCCCATGGCACAAGAGTGTAAAATAACCCTATACAGTTGTAGCTATACCTCTCTCTCTCTATCTGTGTGTTTGCATGCGTGTTGTATGTGTGTTGTCCCCAGGGATGTCGCCAGCACCATGTCTGGTTGACTTGGAGGGGGGATGTGCATTTTATTTTTATTTTATTGAACCTTTATTTAATTAGACAAGTTAATTATGAACAAATTCTTATTTACAATGACGTCCTACCCCGGCCAAACCCGGATGACGCGGGGTCAATTGTGCACCACCCTATGGGACTCCCAATCACGGCCGGTTGCGATACAGTCTGGAATCGAACCAGGGTCTGTAGTGATGCCTCTAGCACTGAGATGCAGACCACTGTGCCACTTGAGTGGGAGGAGGAGGCAATAGCACTGCATTGAAGTAGCATTGCAACAAAGTCAATAACAGTCGAGACACAGAAACACAAAGATTGACACCTTAACTCATGTTGTACCTTTGAAGGGCACAATAAGCCTGATTTATGTAGCCTAACTGAAATAACTGAAAATGCGGGTAAAATGAAAAACTATCTACGACAAATTTGAGATTTATTGCACATTTTGTTATTGTATGGATGGAGCATAGTGGGATAGCTTTTAGTGGGCTAGCAGCCAGAGGTGGCCATGCAACCAGGTGACTGACACACCTCCAGGAGAATCCTCTCCCCCTCCCCTGAGACAGACAGGAAGTCAGGGGCCAAACCTGCTGCTGATTGGACAGAGAGGAGTCTGGCTGTCTGTCTGAGAACTAAAACATTCCTTCCTGTTCAGAATATGACCTATACCGGTGATGACAGACGGAGAGCAAAAAAAATCTGACTGAGCAAATTAGAAGAACATAGTTCTTATAAAAATGGACAACTGATTGCAAAGGACAGAAAAACGTTTATATTTCTGTCTTCCGATACTAAGATATTACACTTTTAACAAAGCCTTTCTGCTAAAGAAACCAACCAGGACCTATTTAATCTAAGTAAAAAGATTGCCTTTGACCTGCCCTGTCTGTCTGTTGTTGATAACCCAATCAATGCAGCCTGATGGGTAAAGGAACAGATCATCAGGACCAATAGAAAACATGTCAGGTAATGACTGAGAGGGCTAGGGGTCAAAGGGTCAAACCCATGGCTCCCGGTGAATCAGCAACAGCCACCGCTCTACATGGAACATTCCAGATGTCTGTGTGTGTTTGATATTGGATAACCCTTGTGACATTCTGGCTCGTTGTGCGTCACATCTTCATGGTGGAGTTCAAAAAGCCTTAATTTTCTCTTGCAAGAGCCTCTCAAGAGTCCTCTAGGCTCAAGCCATAACTGTCACTGAGGCTCTGGCTGGCCCTCGTTGAATCGAAGGACACTATAATATAATTCATCATCCACCTGGATTCTTTCTGCAATAGTTATTACTGGCTTTGTCTGCCTTTTCTGAACCGCTTTGAGAAATGTCTCGTCATGCCATGATCAGACAGGTAGTGTCTTCTCACCCTGTATGAGGTATTTGCCGCCAGCGTTTGATTGTTATAGCTCCTACAATGCAGAACTAGCTTTGTAATCAGGTTTCAGAGACATGGTTGGAAAGATTAAAAAGGCATGATAGGAGGGGTAGGAATATATACTGAACAAAAATATAAGCGCAATATGTAAAGTGTTGTTCCCATGTTTCATGAGCTGAAATAAAAGATCACAGATTTTTTTTTCATAACCACAAACAGCTTATTTTTCTCAAATTGTGTGCACAAATTTGATTGCATTCCTGTTAGTGATTTTTTCCTTTGCCAGGTGTGGCATATCAAGTAACTGATTATATAGCATGATCATTACACAGGTGCACGTTGTGCTGAGGACAATAAAAGGCCAATCTAAAATGTGCAGCTTTGTCACACAACTCAATGCCACAGATGTCTCAAGTTTTGAGGGAGAGTGCAATTGGCATGCTGACTGCAGGAATATCCACCAAAGCTGTTGCCAGAGAGTTAAATGTTGAATTTCTCCACCATAAGCCACTTCCAACATTGTTTTAGAGAATGCAGCAGTAAGTCCAACCGGCTTCACAACCGCAGACCACCTGTTACCACGTCAGCACAAGACCTGCACATCCGGCTTCTTCACCTGCGGGATCGTCCTAGACCAGCCACCTGGACAACTGATGAAAGTGTGGGTTTGCACAACAAAATCATTTCTGCATATACAGTACTGTCAGAAACCATCTCAGGGAAGCTCATCTGCGTGCTCGTCATCCTCACCAGGGTCTTGACCTGACTGCAGTTCGGCGTCGTAACTTACTTCAGTGGACAAATGCTCACCTTCGATGGCCACTGGCCCGCTGGAGAAGTGTGCTCTTCATGGATGAATCCTGGTTTCAACTGTACTGGGCAGATGGCAGACAGAGGGCGTCGCGTGGGCCAGCGGACCGCTGATGTCAATTTTGTGAACAGAGTGCCCCATGGTGGCGGTGGGGTTATGGTATGGGCAGGAATAAGCTACGGACAACTAACACAATTGTATTTTATCAATGGCAATTTGAATGCACAAAGACAGCATGACGATGACCTGAGGCCCATTGTCGTGCCATCACCTTGTGTGTGTGCGCACACATGCGCGCGTGTGTGTACATATTTTCTTACCTTAACAGGATCGCAATGTCCTGACAAGGTAGGATTATTTTTGCTTTTTTTAGAAAAGTCCGGACATTTTTAATGTCCTGAATTTGTTAAAATGCTATTTTAGGCTTAAGGGTTAGGTTTAGGGTTAAGGTTAGGTTTAGAGTTAGGTTTACGGTTAGAGGTTAGGGGAAAATAGGAATTTGAATGGGAATACATTTTTACTCCACAAAAAGTCCTGAAAAATGCATGACAAGGACAGCGGTGCTCAGTGAAGAAGGAAGGTCAGTTATGTGAACAGAAAGCCCACAATGAATCCACCCACCACTTATCCACCATTAGGGGAAAGACACCTGTGTGTCAGAGGCATTGAGGGCCCATGAAGAGGGCTCATATTTTTGAGGGGGTATTATACATTTGCGGTAGATGTGTGTGTTGGGGTGTGTGGGTCAGTGGGTAGAGCATGGCACCGCAGGGCACCAGTAATGAGAAGTAGGAAAATGTATGCACTCACTACTGTAAGTCGCTCTGGATAAGAGCGTATGCTACATGTGTGTGCATGCACACTTGTGTGTCGGGGCAAGGCAACCATGACGTTATAGATGATGAGGTATTATATGGACAGGGAAAGAGGGGGAAGATTGAGGTTGTTTAGGGTCATAGATGGTTGAAAGCCCTGTCTTTGTTCAGCTCAGTTCAAGTGTGAGTAATGGGGGAAAGCCTGAGGCCCTTTGCATTATCAAGCTATTCTTTGCTATAATCTGATAAATAAACAAATAAAATGGGCCCTTGCAACATTTAAACACAGCCTAAAGAAATATTAACCGTTGTCAATTATATGAGTGCAACCCACTTGAACAAAAAGCAGAGAGTGATATTCAACTACAGGTAGGAATTTCTCTAGTAGTGTGGCTACTGGCTAACAGGCAGGTTGAGGGAGGATGCCTCCTCTCAAAAGACTAGGTTAGCCTTCTATCATTTAACAATGTAAAGTTTAGAACACGATTATAATAAAACAGCATGGTAACACGTCTCATCATCACACATACAAGCTGTATCTTCATAAAATCTGAATGTAGAATATGTCATTTCTATGTACAGGAAAATCTCACTTTGCTTTGCATCCATTTTGTAGGCTTTTGTGAACCTGTTCCAAGCAGACAGGCTGAAATGGGGGTTAGTGGGGCTCTACAGGGCAATCCAACAGGCTGGTGGGAGACTACTGCAGCCCAGTCAACACATGCAGATACTGCCATTTAGGCAACAATAGAAGGCTGTATTGAAAATTAAACAAAACAATGGTGGCAGACTGATAAAATATATTGTGGCATCTTTTATTATTAAAGAGACATTACAATAGTGATGTTGTAGATGATTCAATCAGATCAACTCTATAGGCCTATAAGGCTATAGAGATAAACTCCAAAGGATAACACATACTCTAAAACAAAAAAATGTATATTGTCTTGAAAGATAGCAATTGGTTATCTTTAGTTGGAAAAATATGACAATTTAAACTGTTTAGCATAGAGTCAAAGGCCTATCCATCTTCAAAAGGGAGAAGTGATCATCAGTGGACTTCAATGGATGCAGCCTTTCAGAATGTCTCACTCTCTCTGTTAAGGCCAGCTGGTTTTGTTGGTGAACAGATATTCCACTGACCATGTGTATCCATTTCCACACAAAGGGAAGAGAAACGCCTCCCCATTGACACAAGGCCCGATGGAATGTATGGATAACTCGAATGGGACCATCACATTTGCAACTTTTCCCCTCCCAACAGGCCAAAACAGCAGTTACATCGCGTATAATGGGAGGAAGAGAGAAGAGGGAGCAGAAGAGAAACAGGGCCGGTCACATTGAGGGTTTTTAGACTGACACTACTCGCCTCGCCCATATCATCTCAGCCCTCGCTCGTCGGGATGCGAGAACGCTACATGTAAATGTTTTTATTTAAAATGAGGGAAACGAGCGGTATGCTATTGCAAAGGGGGAAACGTACGTACATTCTCTCAATATTCAAACCTTTTCAGGGGCTCCCCACTACGTCTGTCTATGACAGACAGAAACACAGTGGTCGGTGGTCCAAAGTAAAAACTCGCTCTGAGCAAACAATGAATCACCCTTCTTCTTTCTCAATATTTGATCAATGCGCACATTGCCTGCTGCTTTTCTGGACTAGGAGCAGCCAGTGACCGCTGTGTCAGTTGGTCTGCTGTGAACAGCCGCACATTTCAGCACTTTAAACAAGTATGATTTTATTGTATGAAAAAAAAATCGCCCTGTGGGCTGAACGCCCTGCTTCTGACAGCTTTGGAATGGAACCGTTACATGTGATGCATTTATGAGTAGATCATCCCGCATCATGGATCGTTACATACTAGCCTATAGTATCAACTATGATTTCCCTGCGATTTTTGCCACAGTGCTTTTTGAACTTTAATTTGTAGGCTTACTTCGGCATTTCTCCCCATCCTGTTCCTCCTGCAAAAGACCAGGGGGATGCTGCGTAGCCTATCACAAAAAACAGCCTGCAGACGGTACTGCATGGGGGGGATGTGCATATCCCGTCCTGTGCATCCATCCGCATCCTCAACCCCCCCCCCCCCCCCCCCACGATAAAAACACTTAATGCCGATGAGCCATAATAGATAAGGGAAGTTCAATTGACCTACCAGTCAGTGGACGAGGTCTCGTTGATAACATCCTGGTAGGCTGTTAGAAGGGCCAGTCTGTTCTTGCCGAGATTCACAGCCATGTTGCTGTCTCTGCAATCATCCAGACCGGTGTAATACTGTAATGGAAGTAAAGGAGAGTATAGAGAAAGAGAGGGAGAGAGACACTGCGGAGTAGAAAGTGAGAGGGGGGAGAGATTCTGAGTGGAGGAACAAAGACAGTGCAGCGCTACAGCCCCACAAACTGCGTGGTCCTAGTGCGAAAAATTCACACGCCTCTAAAAAAACACTGCTGGGTCCTAGCGCATATAGAACGTCAGCAGTCAGCACTGAATCCTGATCTGACCAGGCCCGGCACCGACATGGAATGACTCGTCAAACCAGCACCTGACAAAGACCAGGGAGATGAAAAATTATTTATTTCGAACAGTAGCCATAGCCTCTTACAGAAATGGGGGTCTAACTAACAGGCGGGATGGGGATTCAAAGTTTTTTTTTTTTTACACAACATTCTCATTAATCCTCTTCATAACTTGCTCTTTGATAAAAACAGCCCTTTATTTAACAGCTGTTGTTTTAGGCTTTTGTCTGGCTCTGGCTGGTTATCCAGAGATGGGTGTTTGATGTCTGGGCTGAGGAAAAGAGATTCATCCAAAAGCCACCAGTTCTCAAGGCTGTAGCTAGCTGCAACTCTCAGAGTGATGTTTTACTAAAAAAATAGCAGGAACAATCAGCCCTGATAGCATCCGACCCAGTCTGGAGTGTGTGTCTGGGATGAGAAACATGTCGGGTGGGGGGGGGGGGTCTGTAGTCTGTACTGTATGCAGATTGGGCAGAGAGAGAACAGTTTTGTTGCCTGATAACTGGGATAAAGATTCTAGAGCCCAGTCTGGGTCTACAGTGTAATTGAGTATAGAGTAAGATTAAGTTACTCAGGCTAAGGTCAGTTTTGTTATTTTATTCTTATGGTTATAGTTACAGTTTGGGGAGGGTAAACTGATCCTGAATCTGTGCCTACAGCTGACCCAACTCCTACCCAAACAGTGTTGGACGGAGCCTCAGGGGCAGCCTCAGTGCTGTGCACCCAGGCTTCATTGGCTCAACACCCACACGATATATACAAAAGTATGTGGACACCCCTTCAAATTAGTGGATGCGGTTATTTCAGCCACACCCGTTGCTGACAGGTGTATAAAATCGAGCACACAGCCATACAATCTCCATAGACACACATTGGCAATAGAATGCCCTTACTAAAGAGCTCCTTGACTTTCAACGTGGCACCATCATAGAATGCCGCCATTCCAATAAGTCCGTTTGTAAGTGCTGTTATTGTGAAGTGGAAACGTCTAGGAGCAACAACGGCACAGTCGCGAAGTGGTAGGCCACACAACCTTCAAACTGCCTCTGGAAGCAACATCAGCACAAGAACTGTTCGTCAGGAGCTTAATGAAATGGGTTTCCATGGCTGAGCAGCCACACACAAGCCTAAGATCACCATGCACAATGCCAAGCGTCGGCTGGAGTGGTGTAAATCTCGACGCCTTTGGCAGCACGCTTCACCACCTGGCAGGCTGACAGACAAATCTGGGTTTGGAGGATGCCAGGAGAGCGCTACCTTCCCGAATGCATCGTGCCAAGTGTAACGTTTGGTGGTGGAGGAATAATGGTCTGGGGCTGTTTTTCATGGTTTGGCCCCTTAGTTACAATGAATGGAAATCTTAACGCTATAGCATACAATGACATTCTAGACAATTCTGTGCTTCCAACTTTGCGAGCCAGGCCTAATCGCCCAACATCAGTGCCCAACCTCACTAATGCTCTTGTGGCTGAATGGAAGCAAGTACCTGCAGCAATGTTCCAACATCTAGTGGAAAGCCTTCCCAGAAGAGTGGAGGCTGTTATAGCTGCGAAGGGGGGGACTAACTCCATATTAATACCCATGATTTTGGAATGAGATGTTCAACGAGCAGGTGTCCACATACCTTTGGTCATGTAGTGTACGTCTGCCAGCCCTACCCTGACAAGCCCTGCCAGCCCTGACAAGACCTCAGATTGCCAGGGAACTGTCACTCAGAACACAACACGAGACAAGCCATGTTTCTAGCATCCATGAGAAAAAGTGCAATGGATAGTGACACTTTACATTACAACATAAACTAAACTGGTAATAACATGGTAATAGAATGTATTGTGTACATTTAGGGTTTCATAATGCTTTAATTTCAGGAGGGGTAAGAGCAGTAATCCTTCATCAGTCTAACTGACACAAATCACAGCATGCCACTAATGTAGAAATAGATATGAGTGTCAATCATTCCCCCCCAACACACACACACAATACACATCTCTACACTTACATATGCTCTTATCCTCTTTATCCAACACTATTCCTTCTCCACATCAATGACCCTCATATAACACAGGCTCACGCCCCCCACACTCACCCCTCCTTCCTAACTGTCTCATCCAATGAGGATCTGTGTTTGGCCCATAGCGGCCCTCCTCCCTGTTAAGTGGGTTAACATTGATTATTCTCCTCATCCATCCGGTCCTCAGCGTCTCCTGCAGATGGCTAAGGTACCAATTATTTTCACTGGTTGTAGTGATTGTTCTCAGGGAAGACATCTGTCCAGCAAAGAATGGGCTGGGATCCAATGTCCAGGATTCTCCAGCAGTGGCATGCATACATGGGGGGTGAGTGTGTGTTTGTTTGGGTGGGTGGGATCGTGGTATGTGTGTGTGTTGGCTTCAGTGCCCCAAACCCTGTCTTAAATGGAGCAGCAGGGGATTGAGCCAGTAGCTTCATATGGGACTCTGACACCAGCCTCTCAGTCTTTCAGTGGCCAAATTACTCTGCTGGGGCTGAAGGGAGGAGAATGCAGCAGCTTTTGCATCAAGCTCAAACTGAATTACACAACACAAACTAGTTCCTATAATCTGTCAGTAGGGCCAAAAGTAGACAAAAACACAGTAGCATTAGAATGAGGAATTAGAATTAATTTCTCGTATTTGAACAAAGTATCATGATTTCTTAGTCATTCAGAGTACTTTCAAACTGGGCTGGAGAAACAGAGGGAGACGGAGGACAATGAGCAGCTTGTTCTGAGTTCATAAAAGAGTGGTATTGATTTATTGATCTGGTTCTCTTTTAGGAAGTCTGTGGGGTAAAGGGGAGTGAAGGCAGGTGGAAAGACAAAAGGCTTTCGTTCCAACTCACATCTTCACTCTAGTACTCTGGTCCAAGAACTGCACTACTCAGAATGGGGCTGCAATGGACAGCTGCTGTTTTACAGGCTCCGCCTCTACCCTCCATTCTATTGGCGAACAAACTGAACGAGCTCCATTCGAGACTATCCTATCAATGGGACCTGAAGAACTGTAATATCCTATGTTTCTCAGAGTCATATCTGAACAAGGACATGGATAATATACATCTGGCTGGTTTTTCTATGCATTGGCAGGATCGAACAGCAGCCTCGGGTAAGCTCAAGGGGGAGGTGTGTGTCTTTGTTAACAACAGCTGGTGTGGGATCTCTAATATTAAGGAAGTCTCGAGGTTCTGCTTGTCCGAATTAGAATAATTTATGATAAGCCGTAGACCATAATATTTACCAAGAGTTTATCTATATTTTTTGTAGCTTTCCATTTACCACTCGAAACCGATACTGGCACTGAGACCGCACTCAACGAGCTGTATAGGGTCATAAGCAACAAGAAAATGCTCATCCAGAGGCGGCGCTCCTAGTGGCCAGTGATTTTAAATGCAGGGTAACTGAAATCCATTTAATCTAATTTCTACCAGCATGTCACCTGTGCAACTAGAGGCGGCAAAACTCTAGATCACCTTTACTCCACACACAGAAACTTATACAAAGCTCTCCCTCGGCATCCATTTGTCAAACCAGAATTCTACAAGAATTCTATTCTATCCCCCTTACAAGAAAAAAATCTCCAACAGAAAGTACCAGTGACGCGCTCAATACAAAAACTGTTTCACTAGAACATCACTAACTTAAGGACCCTGGGACTAACACCTCCCTTTGCAACTTGATCCTGAACTTCCTAACTTCAGATGGTGAGGGTAGGCAACAATACATCTGCCACACTGACACTCAACACGGGGGCCCCTCAGGGGTGCTTACTTAGTCCACTCCTGTACTCCCTGTTCACCCACAACTGCGTGGCCGCACACAACTTCAACACCATCATTAAGTTTGCTGACGACACAACGGTGGTAGGCCTGATCACCAACAAAGAGACAGCCTATAGGGAGGAGGTCAGAGACCTGGCCATTTGGTGCAAGGACAACAACCTCTCCCTCAACGTCAGCAAGAAAAATGAGCTGATCATGAACTACAGGAAAGTGAGGGCAGAGCACGCCCCCATTCACATCAATTGGGCTGTAGTGGAGTGGGTTGAAAACTCTGTTCCTCTGTGTCCACATCACTAAGGATCGATCATGGTCCACACACACCAACTCAGTCATGAAGAAGGCACGACAATGTCTCTTTCCCCTCAGGAGGCTGAAAAGATTTGGCATGGGCCCTCAGATCCTCAACAAGTTCTACAGCTGCACCATTGAGAGCATCTTGACTGGCTGCATCAACACTTGGTATGGCAACTGCTTGGCATCTGACCACAAGGGGCTATAGAGGGTAGTGCGTAGTGCCCAGTACATGCCTGGGGCCAAGACTCCATCCACCCAAGTCATAGACTGTTCTCTCTGCTATCGCTCGGCAAGTGGTACCGGAGCGGCAAGTCTAGGTCACAAAGGCTCCTTAACAGCTTCTACCCCAAAGCCATAAGACTGCTATACAGTTAATCACATGGCCACCTGGACTATTTGCATTGACCCAGTTTATTATCTATGCATAGTCACTTTACCTCTATCTACCGGTACCCCCTGTACATAGCCTCGCTATTGTTATTTTATTGTGTTACTTTTTATTGTATTTTTTATTTAAGTCTGGAATCAACAGGACCCTGAACAGCTTCTATCCCCAAGCCATAAGACTGCTAAATACACTGAATACGTACTGCCAAATTCTCAAAAACCAAGTTGGAGATGACATATGGTAGAGAAATGAACATTCAAATGTCTGGCAACAGCTCTGGTGGACATTGCTGCAGTCAGCATGCCAATTGCACACTCCCTCAAAACTTGAGACATCTGTGGCATTGGGTTGTGTGATAAAACTGCACATTTTAGTGGCCTTTTAATGTCCTTATCACAAGGTGCACTTGTGTAATGATCATGCTGTTTAATCAGCTTCTTCATATGACACACCTGTCAGGTGGATAGATTATCTTGGCAAAGGAGAAATGCTCACTAAAAGGGATGTAAACAAATTTGTGCACAATGGTTTTGAGAAATAAGCATTTTGTGTGAATGGAACATTTCTGGGATCTTTTATTTCAGCTCATGAAACATCCTTGGAAAGGTCTGCTACAACTGACACATAGGCAGGCATGCACACACGGCTGTATCCTATCCCTGAGTTAGCCTAACATCTGACTGTGTTAGTATCCAAAAGGAAAACAATGGTGTGGTGTCCTAAAGTCTTGCTCAGACACAGGCCCCCTGAACACACACTCTCTTTCTGCTGCCATGGGGAACAGACAGATGGTTGATGTGCTGAAAAACAAAACACACCAAATAAGCACTTAAGGCCCATTGTTACAACCCCCTGGAGAAAAAAAACAAAACACTTCATTTTGGTGAGACATTCATTCTTCTGTGCTTTATTTTCCACATAATGAACAAAGACTAACATCAAAAGGAGAGGATAAAAGGCTAACTTTTTGTGAGTTCATTTGAAACACTCTTTTTAGAGGGAGGCAAGGTGCTCTGATCTTAAGTGGGTTCAAGGTGCAAGAGTTAACATGTAAATCTCACACTACCTCTTAACACACTTAATAAAGCATTTAGTGTTTACTTTAGTCAATAGAACCATGGTCAAGTGTGGAGGAAATACGTGCTGTTTGAGTGTCTCACTCTGAGACAAGGCGGCCAGACTTACAGAAAAAAGATTTATGACTCCCAAAGGGTTAACTTCTTGTTGTGCAGAAAAAAAATACTATCCACATACCGGACCAGTGAAGCCTGGACCCATGGAGAGCTTTTTAAGTTGGAAAACAGAATCAGACCACCGATAGCAGCTGAATGACAGGAATTTCAGTACTCTACAAAAATGTGTCCAAAAATGCAGGTCAACCAGGCTCTCTGCATGCAATCCCAGTTGCAGAAAGAAAGACAAAGTGTGACCCCAGTCCATGACATGGCTAAACAGACAATAACACATCTCTGCCCTGACCTGAACCCGTTACCTCTTCACTGAGCGGCGACCAGCACGACAAAGCAATGTTCTGGTGGCTTCTGGAATGTGTTCATTTCCTCTTTTGTTTAACTAAATGTCAGGCTTGGCTAAAGCATTGAATACAGGAGCTGCTTCCATCAAAAAGAAACCAGTGTGTTTGATATGTAAAAGTATGGAAGTATGTGTGTGGTTGTGGGATATTGAATGAATTCACAGGGGTGGATGAACAATACAATAAAGCAAGACTAGGCTACTGAAAGCACATTTTATATGTTTAATAAGATTGGCTTGTCCCCCAAACACACATCCATTTTTCTGGAAGGTCTCAGTAAATGTTTTGTGATTCCTGACACATGTAGGCCTAGCAGTTGCCATTACACTTTGTCAAATTATAGCTGAAGGTCTGCATTTTGACACATGCCCAAGTGCATGGCCCACTGAAGCTCATATCTATTCAAGATCTCTGGTATGTTAAATGATGGAATGCATCTGCACTGATCTGTTTAGCTCTGAAGCAAACTCAGCACTTACTTCTTCTGTAGGCTAGCGTAGAGTATCCTCCCTCCCCTTTAGGGCTGTAGAATGCCTCGCCAGGCCTGTCATAGGATAGTGCTGGTGTTGTCTCCATCTAGTAGTCATTTTAGGAAACTGCGGGTCTCTATACATCATGCCTCGTGAAAGAGACTGACACATTTTCATACAGTAGGGGTGGTTCCCAGATAGATTAAACCTAGTCCTGGACTAAAACACAAGATCAATGGAAAATCTCCAAGAAACAGATTTTTGTACAGGATTAGACTTAAAAATCGGTGTCAACACCCCTAAAAGACATATACACTCATACAAAAATCTGCAACCCCCACCTGTTAACAGATACATCTTTAATATAAATATACAGTGTTAAAACAAAAATGGTTGAAATTACCATATTATCAATTGTCAGAGTACAGGAGTCAAGATGTGCACTGGTCTTACTCTCACATACAGTGAAAGGAATACCAGAGACAGATGTCTGCCATGAGCAGGATGAGCTCAACTGATACACAGGTTTAAATAGAGATATAACTACATGACATTAACTCTGTAGCAGTTGTTCAAGTAATAAGGGGGGTGGGGGTATAAGAGACAGTAGATCGGAGTCAACTGGAAATCAATTCCATATGCTATTTCTTCTTTTTCTAAGAATAGTTTAAAGACATTCTCTGGTACTTTGGCAACTAAGAAGTTATTTTGTAATCCTCCCGCTTTGTGATGGATGTGTCAATGTGTAGTTCATACATGCATAATTTATGAGCAGAATTACTGTTACCTCAATTAGCCACAACATCTCTAGTGGGCCAGCCCGTTAGCAATGTGACAGCTAGCAATAGGCCTGCCCAGTGTTCTCCAATGAGGTTGCAGGGTGGGCCCAACAGCTCAGCGAGTGAGATTAATAGAGAGAGAGAGAGTGAGTGTGCGCAATGAAGTGTCGCACATATCTGCAAATGTAACGTAGTATGCAATCTTCCGGGACTACTTCTGGCTCATAAGTGTTATTTCAGAACTGCTGGCTAAAAAGTATAAAAAAGTAGCAGAGATTCTCTTTAAGTCCACCATAGTTGAATGAAGATAGACTCTTGTTCTCATTCCAGAAGTAGGTATACTGTGAACCAACTCTAATACACTACCAGTCTGACAATCTGCAAAGCACTAAAGATACAAAATCAACTTAATATTATTAGTTGCATTATTGAATGTAAACATTTGATTTAAACTCTAAATGATCAAAATAACATCAAAAAGCTACACAAACAATAATTGAACTAAATACCTAAACCCTATTCAACTCGATGAGGAACTTATCACACCAAAATTATGTGTAGCTCAACTAGAACATTTTGCCCACTCACCCAATGTGGCCCTTTCACCAAAGGTACGCTGCCCGTTTTATACATAAAGAAATACATCAGGCTGCAATGAGGATAGACACTCAACACTAACAGGATGAACCACAAATAGCTCCAGGGATATATCTTTAAAATAATTTAGAAAAATCTATAAAGCACAACCCGAAAACTTGCACTCTCTCTATTGAACGAGTTATGAAAAGCCTTTGGTTCTTGGAGTCAATAGAATTCCCCTGCTACTCTAAATCAGATCAGAGTACACCCCAGATCCATACACAACATACCAACTGTCTGACAGACTTAATGGGATCAAACTCTGATCAAGGCACCAAGGACTAAAAACATCAAGTGGTGTCAGCATTGTTTCTCTAAACTAGACAAACATTAAAATACCTCAAAATTGGCATCAGAGGAAATATTCAGAAATGACTGCCTCAAAAGAAAAAAAAGGAACAAGTACAGTAGGTGTGCAAATCCTGTCAGTGTTAAAGACTTGCAAACAGGAAGTACATATAGGACTCAAACACTGTTTCATGGGGTGTATTCATTAGTTCACATTGTAGCAAAGCTTTTCACAATGGAAAAATGGTTTGCAATGACAACTAGTTTCTATTGTACAAATTCAGATGGGTCCCTTCCCATTTCGTCCCATTTGGCAATGAATACACCCCTGGCTGTTGTACTGTGTGAATGACTAGAAATCAGAGCACAACAGCGCTAAGGCACATATTTTATCCAATCCTTTTCAGGAAATTGGTGGATTGTTGTAAAAACCTCTGCACTCTAATTTTTGTGTAATAAAGTTGGAAGCACAAAAGTTGTATGATGCATAGTACTATACAGAACAATATAATGGTGTCATCTAAAGGCAATGGCAGTGTTTCAAAGTCTGTGTGTGAGTCGTTACAGAGTTTATAGGATTCATCTTTGATTGTGTGTTTGAGAGTATCCTCCCATAAGGTAGACTGGTGTAGTGATTGTTGGTGTTGGTCATGAGTATGTTATGTGCAGTTGAGGTTGTGTGCAGGTGTTCAGGCAGCTTGGCTGGGCCTGGGTTGGGGGTAGGATAGGACTGGGCAGCCCTTTGATAGATGCCTCAACATCACTTTCCATCTCCTCATCATCCATTGGCACCTGCTGGCCCCCAGAGTCACTGGCAGAGTGGGCTAAGGAATCCTCAGTCCCCTTCATAATCTCTGATATGCCGCCGCCCATCTTTATGGTATTACACTGTTTTTCTATCCTCTCTAGTTTCCTCCCCTCCATCTCATCTTTCTCGGATTGCGTTTGTACACCATCCTCAATGATAACGGTTTCAACGTCGTCAATCTTCTCCTCTTCTTCCCTATCCATCTTTACAGTTTCTCCCTCTTCCACTTTTGCCTGCTTTGTCCTTACAGAGCAGTCTCCCTCAGGCTCCACCAAGCTGCTCTCCCTCAGGTCCTCTTCCACCTTCACCTGGATTGCTGGCTCAGAGTCAGAATTCCTGCCCTGGTTCTCCAGGGGGGTGTCTCCCCAGGCCTCCCCAGACTTGGTGAGGAAAAACTGGGTAGGTGTAGTAGAGGTGTCTGGGCCGGTAGTGGTCTGCTGCGGCAGCTCCAGGAGGAAAGCTCTGGCCCTGCTGGGTGAGCTCAAGTCCTCAGCCTCATCACACGACTCCACTCTACGACTTTTAGCTAAGGGGAGTGTGGAGTCACCATTATCCTGATCCCCTGAAGACATCCTATAGTCAGTTTCATCAAAGGCAGATCTTTTGGTGTTGGAACACTTGCTGAGGTTGAGGGGCAGGGCCTGCTCTGGGGGAGGGGTGACAGACAGATGTGGCTTGCTACTCAGGTCCTGGGCTAAGACCTCCGACAGCCGCTTGGTGATAGAGTAGAGCTGGGCCGAGCCCAAACGCGTACGCATCAGCTGGCGCACCTGCAGGCTGCAGTCCAGATCCAGGGGGAGGACCCGAAGAGGGGGCAGGGGAGGCCTGCTGCTACAGACCTCCCTGGTGCTGCTGCTACCCCCCCTCTGGGCTTCCTCATCCAGCCTGCACCCCCAGCACTGGTGGTGGGACTGATGGTGAGACTGTGGGTGGGGCTGGTTCCGATTGAGAAGGGTGGTGTTTGGGTTCCCTGTCTTGGCCTGGAGGTAAAGGCTGGAGGGCTGGTGGGAGGCCGGGTTCTGGGGGGTTAGACCAGGGGTGATCAGGCTAGTGAGGCCCAGTCGGCTCCTAAAGAGATCAAGGGTACAGAGGCCTTTAGTGGGGCTGAACCCTTCGAAGGACCCCCCTGTGTGGAGCCTGGGGAGAGCAGGCAAGAAAGTGGCAGGAGGCAGAGTGGGTGATGGTGCTGGAGAATCCCCGTTCTCCATCTTTACCTCCCTTTCAGTTTTGGGCAGGAGGAAGGGGGCAGAGATGGGAGACAGGTCTGGGGTTAGTGGCAGGTTGGCCAGGTTTAGCCCCTGGAACACAGACAGGGACTCGAGAGAGGGGGCCTGGAGAGGAGGCTGGGCCCCAAGGTCCAGGCTAGGTTTAGCTGGGGGAGACAGGACCACTGGACTGGCCTTGGAGACTAGGAGTTTGACCTGGTTCTTTTTGCCTGGAGGTCTACCACGGCCTCTCTTCACTACCACCACACCGTCTGGAGAAATGGTCTAGCGAGAGAGATGCCATACATGAGGAATTCTCATTTTAGTCTCTATAACATCATAGAATACACTCATACATTAATTTACATTAGATTCAGATCAAAACAAGACATAACGAGTGATGAATGGTATATTAAATATCAAATGACTGACGTGCTGAGCAAGTCAAAAATGATGAACTGTATGTAGAGTGAGAGATTAGCAGACAGACTCACTGGAGGGGTAGGGGTTACAGTCTTCTCCTGGTTGGCCTCTGCACCTCTCCCCTTCACCAGCGGTCTCCTCCCACTCATCGCCCTAACTCGGGTATGCCCAGAGAATGCTGGAAGTTTTAGTTCTGCACCACCTACATTTATGTGCTCCTCGTAAGGAAGAATCAGCCTGAGGGAAACACAAATCCAAAAGTTTCAGAATGAAAAACAAGTTTTGTAAGGAAACACCAAGGCCAAGAAGCCTCAACTGCTGGTGATTCCCATCAAGTATATTAACGGCATCATTCTAGAACTACAATCTTTTGAAAAAAAATGTATGAATAGTTTCAGCCCTGAATCAGTGTTTCTCACAGCTGAAGCACGGGTAATAGTTGTGCACATGGTTACCTTTTGTCACAAGAAGAATATACATACTTTAGGTGGGGCACAATGTAAACTAGTCTGGCACCAGCAGTGTTCCTGCCTTACCTCTCATAGTGCCTCCTGGTGCATGTGGCAGCACTGGTGCTGCCCGGGCATCCTCCTAGTTCATTATACACTTTCTTCCACAGACGCTGGGACGTCACCTACAGGAGAGATGGTAAAGAGTTTAAAAGCATTTTTTAGACAATTACATCTTTTTATAAATGGTTCTAAGTAATTTGCTCAGACATTGCGATCTATCCACTATTGTATAAGATATGTGGCTGATAAAGAACGAGGGCTTTCACTACTCACCCTCTCATGGCCCCCCAACTGTTTGACTGTAGAGTACATGACAAACAAGTCAACTGTGGACACACACAGGTAAGAGTGTTAAAACATACCATAGGTCCTAAGAGCTGTGACTTTGACTGTCTGGATTACATCACTGACAGATAAACAGCTTGTTCAAATACATAACCACATGGCGGGAACATTTTATTTAGTTCCATAGAGAAAACGCACTTTGTATTCAAAATCTTTGGTATGGATATTAATGGTTGTTGATGAAGTCATCAGTGAGTGACTCACTCTTCTTGAAGCCGAGGTTGGGCACCTTGCTGATAGGTGAGCCGCAGCGCTCCATGTAGCAGTAGAGTTGATCCAGGAACATCTGCTCCTCAGGGTGGGGGAGACAGCCCTCCTCACATTGCATCTCCACACTGCCCAGCACATTTTCCTACAGGATACATATATGTTTTCACCATACTACATGTGGTAATGCTGTACAGTCCCATTTCTTTTTTAACAGTCCCATTTCTATTGGTGGCTATTAACAAATTATGTGGAATTTTTATTTTCTAAGAATAGTAACTACTTGGCATAAATAGTGTGTTGTGATGCATTTCATAACAAAAAAACTCAAGGTAATTACTAGGATATAAAGTGATTTTTAAGTGAATATGAGGTTAACAATAAGACATCTGAAAGTAACTGGATGAAGTTGGTCTGTAGCCATAGCAAAACTTTATAGAACAAAACTAATTGTACTGTTATTCTTTCTATCCAGGACTCTGATTGGTTGAGGGCTGGTGGCTCCACAGCTTTCTGGCCTTCTGGCCTTCCTCTTCTCTTGAGGGGTCGCCCCTTCAAGCTGAGGGAGGTGCATCCTGGGAACGGGACACACATTTCACCCGAATTCCAAATAAGAAGAGAAGCATGGGTCTCAAAAAAATATTGTATATCCCATAACTTCAGCACATTATGTCCACAACATACAGTAAATGAGTCAGTCAATAAGATAACAGTTGGATCTGCCATTAATTAATAAAAATGTCTTTGTCATCACATTTTAGATTCCATTGCCCAATTAGATGTATAAAATCAAATCACTTTGGCAATGGCCACACAATGGCCACATTTACAGTTCATCAACATAGAGAGATCAAGTTCCACCAGCCAGCCACTCACCCAGCTGTGTCCAGACACTGGTATTGCTATCCAGGGTGGGGTGGTTGAAGGTGTCCCTGCAGTAGAGGACCTGGGTGTTGTGTTGGGCCACCCTGATCCCCCCCAGGGCCAGCAGATGGGGATCCTGCAGCCCCAACACCACCCCGTCCTGAATGCGTCTCTGGAGGGAGCGGAAGCGGCAGTACTGGGGGTAACTGAGCACCTTGACCCCCAGACGCTCACCCTTCTCTTCGATTGATGCTGTGGGTCCATTGGTAATGATGGGTGTATGTTTGTGATGCCTGTTGGTGTCGCTGGCCTTCTTGCTTCCTCCTTTCCATCCTGGAGGTTCAGGACAGGTCCAACTCACCAGATCCTCCACCCGCACCACTATCTTCTTCGAGACGGCCAACACCTCATCCTGAGGAACACACACTCTTTAAATTGGTGCATACCGTAAAAGAAAGGGCCACCAAACATTTTAAGAATCAAGGAAATACTTCACATGATATAAGTCAGAGTGCCAATAGCCTGTGGCACATGAGGAGCCATCAGACCTCCTACTCCTCTCAACACATTGTTATTAACATAGGACTGTAGCGAAATAGGAAACAACTTTGGAAAATCTGGGATTCATAACTCATTATTTACATCACAGCAACAACCACCTGGGAAAATAAATACATCTCATGAAACTAGTCTTTGCCATACTTGTGCATTATTAAAACTAAAACTGGAATTAAAACTTGAATGAAAATGCATTTAACAACACATGAATTGTCTAGGTTAATAACAAAATGTTTTACTTGAATGAGGGGAGAAGTGACAACAATCTAAGGATTCCTGCTTAAAGTTATCAGTGGTTAAACAAGTCGGCTAAATGCCAGGCACACACAATCCATTATTACGTCAGCCCAAGCAACATGATCTTGCACAATACAGTATGTCCTTTCATGAGTTATGCTGTGTATGACATACTAGTCTAGCAATGACAGATAAGGACTGTAATTTTGTGTGATTCTAAGTACTTCTACGTTGAACAGAGAAAATGACACACCCACATTCAGTGTTTACAGTAATGTAGATTTGAATAGCAGTTGTGAAAATGATTGAAAATTCCTAAATGATATACATTCATTCTTCCTATAAAAAATAAATATTTTGAATGAATCAGAACCAAAAAAAAGAAACCTTGTGAGGAAACACCAGACCCACACCCCTTGGTTGCCCCCAAATTCTGTCTATAATATAGAGCTCAGTGGCCCCCCCCCTAACCTCTCCATGCTCTCTGGTCCTGCCCTTGGGAGTATCTTCAGGGAGGAAGTAGAGTCTGGCGCTGGCCAGTAGATGGCGTTGGGCCAGGTCCTCCCACAGTAAAGTCACCTGAAATAAGACATACATAGTTATTAAGCAGATGATTTTATCCAGAGCGACTTACATTAATACGGAATCAGTATGTGACAAGCAGGAATGAAACTCAAAACTCTGGGTCTTGTTAAGGAGGTTGCAACGTTACAGACTGCTCAAAATCAGGTAGAAATCAGTGAAGAACAAATTATTATGTATCCATCTGCAACGTTTTGCACATTTCACCACCCTGAATAGACCCTGGTACGGAAGTATCATGCGCTAACTAACGGAGCAATGGGAAGTTGTACCTCAGCAATGCACACAGGTTCTTGAGGGCCACAGCGGACATAGTAGAACTCCCCCAGTTTCCAGACCAGTGCAGGGGCCCCGGCCAAGGCCTCACAGCTCACTGACTTATAGAAGGCAAAGGATCCACGCAGGCAGGAGGGAGCGCCTAACCACTGAGAGCAATTTTCACACAAAAAGAAAGAACGGTTAGAGTCATTTAACCATTCCTGTCTGTTCAATGTGACTAGGCATGTGATTTGAGTCAACCTTGGACCATAATGTACACTGAACAAAAATATGAACGCAAAATGTAGTGTTGGTTTCATGAGCTTAAATAAAAAAGACCCCTGAAATGTTTCATACGCACAAAAAGCTTATTTCTCTCAAATTTGTGCACGCATTTTTTACACCCGTTAGTGAGCATTTCTGCTTTGAAAAAGATATGCCACCCCTGTCCAGTGGATGGATTATCAAGAAGCATGATCATTACACAGGTGCACCTTGTGCTGGGGACAATTAAAGGCCACCAAATGTGCACTTGTCACAACACAATGCAACAGATGTATCATGTTGAGGGAGTGTGCAATTCAAATAAAATGTTATTTGTCACATGCGCCGAATACAACAGGTATTGTGAAATGCCCTTAATCAACAATGCAGTAAAAACTACAAAAAATAAGAATAAGAAATAAAAGTAACAAATAATTTTTAACCTGGATAATACTCGCCAGTCTAGCTCCCCTGCCCCATCCACCGCTGCCCCCTGGACACTGATCACTTGGCTACATAGCTGATGCATGCTGGACTGTCCACTAATCACGGTACTCCATTCTGCTTGTTTATGTTTTATCTGTCAGCCTCAGCCGCACTCAGGCTCTGTGTGTAGTTAATCCGACCCTCCCTGCCTAGTCAACACCATTTTACCTGCTGTTGTTGTGCTAGCTGATTAGCTGTTGTGGTCTCAACTACTGGTTTAGCTACTGTTTTAGCTAGCTCTCCCAATTCAACACCTGTGATTACTGTATGCCTCACTGTATGTCTCTCTCAAATGTCAATATGCCTTGTATACTGTTGTTCAGGTTAGTTATCATTGTTTTAGTTTACAATGGAGCCCCTAGTTCCACTCTTCATACCCCTGCTACCTCCTTTGTCCCACCTCCCACACATGCGGTGACCTCACCCATTACAACCAGCATGCCCAGTGATACAACCTCTATCATCACCCAGTGCCTGGGCTTATCTCCGCTGTACCCGCACCCCACCATACCCCTGTCTGCGCATTATGCCCTGAATATATTCTACCATGCCCAGAAATCTGCTCCTTTTATTCTCTGTCCCCAACGCTCTAGGTGACCAGTTTTGATAGCCTTTAGCCGCACCCTCATTCTACTCCTCCTCTGTTCCGTGGGTGATGTGGAGGTAAACCCAGGCCCTGCATGTCCCCAGGCACCCTCATTTGTTGACTTCTGTGATCGAAAAAGCCTTGGTTTCATGCATGTCAACATCAGAAGCCTCCTCCCTAAGTTTGTTTTACTCACTGCTTTAGCACACTCTGCTAACCCTGATGTCCTTGCCGTGTCTGAATCCTGGCTCAGGAAGGCCACCAAAAATTCTGAGATTTCCATACCCAACTATAACATTTTCCGTCAAGATAGAACTGCCAAAGGGGGAGGAGTTGCAGTCTACTGCAGAGATAGCCTGCAAAGTAATGTGATACTTTCCAGGTCCATACCCAAACAGTTCGAACTACTAATTTTGAAAATGACTCTCTCCAGAAATAAGTCTCTCACTGTTGCCGCCTGCTACCGACCCCCCTCAGCTCCCAGCTGTGCCCTGGACACCATTTGTGAATTGATCGCCCCCCATCTAGCTTCAGAGTTTGTTCTGTTAGGTGACCTAAACTGGGATATGCTTAACACCCCGGCAGTCCTACAATCTAAGCTAGATGCCCTCAATCTCACACAAATTATCAAGGAACCCACCAGGTACAACCCTAAATCTGTAAACAAGGGCACCCTCATAGACATCATCCTGACCAACTGGCCCTCCAAATACACCTCCGCTGTCTTCAACCAGGATCTCAGCGATCACTGCCTCATTGCCTGTTTCCGCTACGACGCCGCAGTCAAAAGACCACCCCTCATCACTGTCAAACGCTCCCTAAAACACTTCTGTGAGCAGGCCTTTCTAATCAACCTGGCCCGGGTATCCTGGAAGGACATTGACCTCATCCCGTCAGTTGAGGATGCCTGGTCATTCTTTAAAAAGTAACTTCCTCACCATTTTAGATAAGCATGCTCCGTTCAAAAAATGCAGAACTAAGAACAGATATAGCCCTTGGTTCACTCCAGACTTGACTGCCCTCGACCAGCACAAAAACATCCTGTGGCGGACTGCAATAGCATCGAATAGTCCCCGCGATATGAAAGTCAGGAACCAATACACAATACGCAGTCAGTCAGGAATGCTAAGGCCAGCTTCTTCAGGCAGAAATTTGCATCCTGTAGCTCCAACTCCAAAAAGTTCTGGGACACTGTGAAGTCCATGGAGAACAAGAGCACCTCCTCCCAGCTGCCCACTGCACTGAGGCTAGGTAACACGGTCACCACCAATAAATCCATGATTATCGAAAACTTCAACAAGCATTTCTCAACGGCTGGCCATGCCTTCCGCCTGGCTACTCCAACCCCGGCCAACAGCTCCGCCCTCCCCGCAGCTACTCGCCCAAGCCTCTCCAGGTTCTCCTTTACCCAAATAGCAGATGTTCTGAAAGAGCTGCAAAACCTGGAAGCGTACAAATCAGCTGGGCTTGACAATCTGGACCCTCTATTTCTGAAACTATCCGCCGCCATTGTCGCAACCCCTATTACCAGCCTGTTCAACCTCTCATATCGTCTGAGATCCCCAAGGATTGGAAAGCTGCCGCAGTCATCCCCCTCTTCTAAGGGGGAGACACCCTGGACCCAAACTGTTACAGACCTATATCCATCCTGCCCTGCCTAAGGTCTTCGAAAGCCAAGTCAACAAACAGGTCACTGACAATCTCGAATCCCACCGTACCTTCTCCGCTGTGCAATCTGGTTTCCGAGCCGGTCACGGGTGCACCTCAGCCACGCTCAAGGTACTAAACGATATCATAACCGCCATCGATAAAAGACAGTACTGTGCAGCAGTCTTCATCGACCTTGCCAAGGCTTTCGACTCTGTCAAACACCATATTCTTATCGGCAGACTCAGTAGCCTCGGTTTCTCGGATGACTGCCTTGCCTGGTTCACCAACTACTTTGCAGACAGAGTTCAGTGTGTCAAATCGGAGGGCATGCTGTCCGGTCCTCTGGCAGTCTCTATGGGGGTGCCACAGGGTTCAATTCTCGGGCCGACTCTTTTCTCTGTATATATCAATGATGTTGCTCTTGCTGCGGGCGATTCCCTGATCCACCTCTACGCAGACGACACCATTCTATATACATCCGGCCCGTCCTTGGACACTGTGCTATCTAACCTCCAAACGAGCTTCAATGCCATACAACACTCCTTCCGTGGCCTCCAACTCTTAAAACGCTAGTAAAACCAAATGCATGCTTTTCAACCATTCGCTGCCTGCACCCGCACGCCTGACCAGCATCACCACCCTGAATGGATCCGACCTTGAATATGTGGACATCTATAAGTACCTAGGTGTCTGGCTAGACTGTAAACTCTCCTTCCAGACTCATATCAAACATCTCCAATCGAAAATCAAATCTAGAGTCGGCTTTCTATTCCGCAACAAAGCCTCCTTCACTCACGCCGCCAAACTGACCCTAGTAAAACTGACTATCCTACCGACCCTCGACTTTGGCGTGGTCATCTACAAAATTGCCTCCAACACTCTACTCAGCAAACTGGATGCAGTTTATCACTAAAGCACCTTATACCACCCACCACTGCGACCTGTATGCTCTAGTCGGCTGGCCCTCGCTACATATTCGTCGCCAGACCCACTGGCTCCAGGTTATCTACAAGTCCATGCTAGGTAAAGCGCCGCCTTATCTCAGTTCACTGGTCACGATGGCAACACCCATCCGTAGCACGCGCTCCAGCAGGTGTATCTCACTGATCATCCCTAAAGCAAACACCTCATTTGGCCGCCTTTCGTTCCAGTTCTCTGCTGCCTGTGACTGGAACGAATTGCAAAAATCACTGAAGTTGGAGACTTATCTCCCTCACCAACTTCAAACATCTGCTATCTGAGCAGCTAACCGATCGCTGCAGCTGTACATAGTCTATCGGTAAATAGCCCACCCATTTTTACCTACCTCATCCCCATACTGTTTTTATTTATTTACTTTTCTGCTCTTTTGCACACTAATATCTCTACCTGTACATGACCATCTGATCATTTATCACTCCAGTGTTAATCTGCATAATTGTAATTATTCGCCTACCTCCTCATGCCTTTTGCACACAATGTATATAGACTCCCCTTTTTTCTACTGTGTTATTGACTTGTTAATTGTTTACTCCATGTGTAACTCTGTGTTGTCTGTTCACACTGCTATGCTTTATCTTGGCCAGGTCGCAGTTGCAAATGAGAACTTGTTCCCAACTAGCCTACCTGGTTAAATAAAGGTGAAATAAAGAAATAAATAAAGAATAATTAAAGAGCAGCAGTAATATAACAATAGTGAGGCTATATACAGGGGAATGCTGACTGCAGGAATGTCCACCAGAGCTGTATGTTAATTTCTCTATTATAAGCTGCTTTCGTTTAACAGCAAAACCATGTGCACTGTCACCATTTATTTTCTGCAATTATACTGGGAGCAATAATCCTGTGACTATGTCTTGTACAGCCCAACTGACATCTACTAAATAAATCAATTTAAACATAAAATACTTAATTTTATTAGTACAACTAATTAGTGCCCCTCACAAATGTCTGTAACAGACAAGGAAATCATAATTTAAATTTCAAAACAAACTTTTTTTTCCCAAGTTTGAATTAAATAGATGTTATTTATCCCATCGATGTGTACAATCTGACTATCAAACACAACTCCTTACACAGACACCCTTTCACATTACACAAATGATTAATTTAGCCATGAACATACACCTTCAGATTCTACCCAATGTTCTTGGCAAAGACCTGCATTACTCCGCATTTATCAACATTAGTTAATATGTACATTAGTTAATATGTATTTAGACCCCTTCCCTTTATCCACATTTTGTTACGTTACAGCCTTATCTTCAAATTGATTAAATATATTTTTTTTAAATCGTCATTAATCTACACACAATACCCCATAATGACAAAGCGAAAACTGGTTCAGAAATTTTTGCTAATTTATATTTTAAAAAACAACAGAAATAGCTTATTTGGATAAGTATTCAGATCCTTTGCTATGAGACTCGAAATTGAGCTCAGGTGCATCTGGTTTCCATTGATTTTCCTTGAGATGTTTATACAACTTGATTGGAGCCCACCAGTGGTAAATTCAATTGATTAGACAGGATTTGGAAAGGTACACACCTGTCTATATAAAAGGTCCCACAGTTGACAGTGGATGTCAGAGCAAAATCGAAGGAATTGTCCGTAGAGCTCCGAGACACGATTTTGTCGAGGCACAGATTTGAGGAAGGGTATCATAACATTTCTACTCTATTGATGGTCCCCAAGAACACAGTGGCCTCCATCATTCTTAAATGGAAGAAGTCTGGAACCACCAAGACTCTTCCTAGAGATGGCCACAAGGCCAAACTGAGCAATCAGGGGAGAATGGCTTTGGTCAGGAAGGTGACCAAGAACCTGATGTGTTTGCAATACTGCAATACTAAACCAATCAGGCATTTATGGTAGAGTGGCCAGACAGAAGCCACTCCTCAGTAAAAGGCACATGACACCCTGCTTGGTGTTTCCCAAAAGACACCGGAAGGAGAAACAAGATTCTCTGGTCTGATGAAGCCAATACTGAACTCTTTGGCCTGAATGTCAAGCATCATGTCTGGAGGAAATCTGGTACCATCCCTACTGTGAAGCATGGTGGTGGCAGCATCATTCTGTGGGGATGTTTGTCAGCTGCAGGGACTGGGAGACTAGTCAGGATCGAGGGAAAGATGAATGGAGAAAAGCACAGAGAACCTTTATGAAAACCTGCTCCAGAGCGCTCAGGACCACAGACTGGGGCGAGGTTCACCTTCCAACAGGACATCGACCCTAAGCACACAGCCAAGACCACACAGGAGTGGTTTCGGGACAAGTCTAAATGTCCTTGAGTGGCCCAGCCAGAGTCCGGACTTGAACCTGATCAAACATCTCTTGAGACCTGAAAATAGCTGTGCAGCGACACTCCCCATCCAACCTGACAGCGCTTGAGAGGATCTGCAAAGAAGAATGGGAAATCCCCAAATGAATGTGCCAGGTTTGCAGCGTCATGCCCAAGAAGACTCGAGACTGTAATCGCTGCCAATTAAGGGGTATTGTGTGTATATTGACACACAATAAGGCTGTAAAGTAAAAAATTGTGGAAAAAGTCAAGGGATCTGAATACTTTCCAAATGCAATTTACAAAAATAAATGCAACATGCAACAATTTCAATAATTTTACTGAGTTACAGTTCATATAAGGAAATCAGTCAAATGAAATAAATAAGGCCCTAATCTATGGATTTCTGGACAGGGATGTAGCCATGGGTGGGCTGGGGAGAGCACAGGCCCACCCACTAGGGAGCCAGGCCCTGCCAATCAGTATGAGTTTTCCCCCCAAGAAAGGGCTTTATTACAGACATGGAACTGAGGAGTATTTCTCAGCGATCAGGGTGGCTGGTCTCAGATGATCCTGCAGGCTTAGAAGCCGGATGTGGAGGTCCTGTGCTGATGTGTTTAGATTTGGTCTGCGGTTGTGAGGCCGTTTGGAAGTACTGCCAAATTCTCTAAAACGACATTGGAGGTGGCCTATGGTAGAGAAATTAACATTAAATTCTCTGTTGGACATTCCTGCAGTCAGCATGCCAATTGCACACTTCCTCAAAACTTGAGACATCTGTGGCATTGTGTGACAAAATTGCACATTTGACAGTGGCCTTTTATTGTCCCCAGCACAAAGTGCACCTGTGTAATGATCATGCTGTTTAATCAAATTCTTGATATGCCACATCTGTCAGGTGGATAGATTATCTTGGCAAAGGAGAAATGCTCACAAACAGGGATGTAAACAAATTTGTGCAAAACATTTGAGAGAAATAAGCTTTTTGTGCTTATGGAAATTTTCTGGGAACTTTTATTTCAGCTGATGAAATATGGGACCAACAATTTACAAGTTGCATTTATATTTTGTTCAGTATAGTTTGCACAGTCTATGTCTCTATGTGTGAGTGACCTTGCTGCAAGTGGCCATAAATTACCATGGCTAAATACAGTGCCCTTCTGCTCACCACTCTAGCATCATGCCACTTTAGCATTACCATGCACCAAAACACATTCCAAAGTATTAATCTACTTAGTAGGCAACTCATAGATATGGGCCTCCATGCATATTCTATAGTTTTTTTGGATGGGTATAAAATAAAAATGATACAATTTATCTATGCAAAAAACATTTTTTGGGGGGTGATTCATCCAAAACTATGAAGAAACTTGCTGTAATAATGTTTAATTTATATAAAAAGTTGTTTTTTTTTTACTCTGAAGGCCTAATCTAAAAAAAACAACAATAATAGATCGGTCCATTATCTTTGTTCAGGATCTCTTAAAATTAACACCCCTGTAGGCATATTATAGGGCCCAGCCCAGATGCCTAAATGCGGAAACGTCTCAAATTCGCACCCCTGGTCCTCACCCCACCCCACCCCACCCCACCCCACCCCCTCTTGTGGGCAACCCCGTCCCCTACCTAGTGTAGCAGGAACGGAACACGTTGATCACTTGGCCAACTAGTGGTGAAAATTAAGTAAATTTGATTCTCCAGTAAAGCCACAAAATATAAAAGACTGGGTTTTCAATTTTTAAAGTGGATTTTTAAATAGAAACACGAACCAACTGATTTGATTACGTCAATACTCGTGATGACTTTAGATTGGCACTGCTGTTCCAGGAAGAGAGGAACTAAAATAAAATGTGCTCTATCTGCAAAAGAACATTATGTGACCTTGGATATCATAATATACAAATGATCGTTTACACACTATTACAACATTCTAAGGGGTACAAAAGTACATTATTGGATTTATTTAGAACAGAGGAGGATCCGAGGGACATATAATATTAATGTAGAGAAAACTATGCTTGCTAGGCCTATAACTTAAATACCATCATTAATGATATAACTTTAATATTTCTGATATTAAATATCAAACCAATGTAGGTTTATTGTTATTGAAGTCTTTCAATTCGACAGAAACAAAATCATCCTGTGCATTTTTGTAGGCCTGGTATGATACAATCAAAAATAATCCTCACAATTTCAAGTAAAAAGTACAGCGATTTCCATCGCGAAAATCCTCATTCCATTTTGAGCTATACCAAATACACCCGAGACATAACGTCGGCGTTTTTTACTATCCATATGTTGTCTATTTTTTCGATAAATCGATAAATAAATTGTTCCACCTAGTTGCATCGATGTTATAATCTTTAATATCACGTCACTCTAAATGTAAGATATTTGTTTCCGAATTACTCAAAACACGGTTAAGTTACACCATTGATTTAGTTGAAAAACAAAATCTTAATATTGTCGAATCGTCCGATAAAAACGTTTAATGTGGGGGTAGAAAACGTAGGTAGTCGACACGACACAAAATAAATTAATCATTAACAGGAAGAAAATATAGAAATATTGAAGTTGAATTACATTGCAAACGCTGGTAAATAAAATCGTAAAATCCTGTTAGCAAAATTTGGGGCTTTCAAATATCATAGCGAGCTATTTTCTCCACTGGAAAGTTGACTCATTCAGCTAAATTGCAATTGCAAAATACTTGTTAGCTTGATAGGACAATCAAGTCTACATTCTAAACAAAATTCCAGATTTGAAACCCGGCAAACTGATATTAAAATAAGACCAAAATAGTCGGTTTATTCCCGATGTCAACATGTAAAAGTGGCATGTGTGCGCATGGAAAAATTACGATTTATGTCTTAACAATATAGTGAGTGTCGGTTTTTACCTGTATTGCATTCTGCTCCATTGCAGCCCCACATTCCCTTATTCCCTCTCGAAGCCCCCTATCAAGTTACACAGCCGGGTACTCACCGGCACACAACAAATGCACAAGAAAGGGCCCCTCTTTTTTTATGAAAATAGGACAGGATCTAGGTGTGGCCAAAACTGTTTGCGCGAGTAGCCTAAGTTATTGTTAATATGAAAGTGGATATTTTTAATGGGAGGACATTTTTCCATTCTGAAATCATTGTTGTTCATGCTTATAATAGTCCTTATTTTATTTTTCACGATGGTGTTGAATATCAGCCTAATATCAATCTTCGAACTGGTCAGTCCGGCTCCTCGAGTATAACCATGGTACCTACATAGAGACAAACGCCTGGTGATCATTTTAAGTTATCGTGACTTGTATTTTACACTATACCACACTGGGAGAAAAGGTGAGCAAAGACGAGCACGTGATAAGTGTTATGGCTGAAGAAGTGCAACAGAACTACTAGCCTACTGGGGGTGCAGGGAAATGTACAGTGCAACATTGTATCAATATCAAATGCTAGCAATCTTTATTTGCAGTAAGTTTTGATTAACATAACACGTGTTCAGAAAGGTGTCTGTTGTTTAAGACTGACTGAATATTCTAAAGTTGTATAATTTTGCGGAAAACATTGATTTAATGACCTGATGTTCATTTGTACAGTTTCTCCAACAGGGGGCGTAAACATGTGTCTCTTTCCATTCTGTGGAACTTGGCTTGACCATGAAATTCATAGATTTTTACTTCAAGACTAATTGTATTACCAAGCTGCCATTCAAATATAGCTGCAGTGATGTCCAAGTATCAAATATCTGGTCTCTAAATATACTAGCAATACAGTGAGAATTTACCCATTACAAGTATTCATTCTAGTATAAAATTATGTAACATTTGTTACACATAATACATATTTCACATAGAAGTTTAAGAAAATAGGGAATTTCCTCACTGAAAGTTAACCATGTACAACAACAAAAAATAGCCTACTGTAAAAAAGTTCACCTCAATGAATTCATTAATTTCCATACAGTAGGAGAAAGTGAGTGAGCTGTTTAGCATGTACCGTACAACAAAAGCATTTGAGGGGGACATTTTTATGATGCTGCATTTCAAGTAGTCTTTCCAGCATGCCTCCTCTGACCTAACATATTAATTTCCATCTTCCTCATCTGCTGTCTTCTAACAGTCGGGGCGATATGGCCAGCTTCTGTGCCACCGCCATTACCATGGCATTGCCCTTTTCCACTGCCATCCTCCGAGACGAGGAAAGTGATGTCACACTTAGGGACCAGGATTCTTACGGTCTCCTGGAGCTGCTTACTGAAGCTGGAGGGAAGAGAAACAGGGGGATAACAATGTTGAGAGAGACAGGGAGATAGTCAAATCAAAGTATGGCTACCTGCACACCTGATACTGACATTGGTCCTCCTGACAGTGCAAAGGGGTGAATGAGAGATACAATCTCCATGGACAATTGGAAAATAACTATTCTATGAAATAATATTCCATCATGTGAAATTCCTGCCAGTGGAAAGGCAGGGATAAGGTTGAGGGAGGGGTGTAAATTAACTTTAGGATAGTGGTTAGACCGACATATTACTGCGATTCAGTGACTTGTGAATACGCTGAGGAAACAAAGGCAGGAAATCCACATTGTTATTATGGCAGCACAAGAGGATATTCTCCATTCAATCAAGTGACAAGAATATAAAAAGCAGGATTTATCTGTAACTTTCCACTTAAACTGAAATAACCCTGTGGACCATTTCATAACATTTCTTTCTGAGGTGAACATATTTTTACGATATATCGTATCGACATTATCACAATATAGTTTTTGCGCTAGTTGTCTGTACCTGCACCAAAATTCCAGTATTTTTCCTTCATAACTAGTTCTTCAACCTTCTTTTTAATAAGGGAGCTCATTTGTTTTCAGCACTAACAATATTTCTATGACTGATCAAAACTAATTTTCTCATGTCCCTTCGCAGCAGACATATGGTGAGCAATGTTTAGAATGTTAAATTGCCAAAAAATCCCAGTATCGAATTGCAATACATCATATCGGCACCTAAGTATTGTGATAATATCGTATCATGATGTCCCTGGCAATTCCCAACCCTTCCATTTCTAGTCAATTTTATAATATATAGTTGTAAAGACAATTGCGGTCATTTCCCTCAATCTTACCCAGTAGTAGCTTCTGTATTATGTAGCACATTGATTTAAAAAAAATAACTGCTATATTTAGGATCTGTGTAACTGGAGATGACACATAAGAGCATGGTGTGTCAGTCACTTATCCTCTACCTCCAGAGATTAATCTGGTCTCAAAGCTGTCCTGGACAAAGTCACAAAACAACAGAGTTAAGTACACAGATAAATTGACCAGGGTGAATGAGGTTTGGCCTGTATTTGGCAAATGAAAGTCAAGCGAGTCAAAAATAGAAGTTATGTATTTTCATGTACTTCAGCTATGTACTTTTGACTGCTCATTAATTTGGTGTAGAAACACATACGCATGCACGACTGGGTTGAGTAAATCTCGATCCACCATCAGGTCAAACTCAGTTTGGATGTCCCATCGTCAACAACACGCCCCATCCCTTGTCGGTCACCTTTCGGTTACTGACCCAATGCTCCTCCCTGCCAGGCTACCTGCAAATACATACATCCTCCCCGCCCACTCTCTTCACGTTATTTATCTAATCCACGTAACATGCGCTTGTCCCCGTCCCTGGGGAAGCAGAGAATCTTACATAGAAATGAATGCAACATATTGCATGCACACACAAAAACACAAACAAAACCCCTTTGCTATCATCTCCAGCAGAGGGAGCCATTGCATTGTGGAAGTGCTAGAAATGGCACTAAACTACATGATATGTTTCAAGATAGGACTCCATGGTTATCCTTGACATCCCTAACATTGTGGCAAGCAATTTGTAATAATATGACTTATATATGATAACTACAGTCACCCTCTCCTTCACTTGCTAGGCTAAATGGGGCATCTTATGCCTTTATTTGTGTTCTTTCATCTAATGCTATATTTGCAGTAGTGTGGCTGCAGTACAGATAGGTACTACCTACCAATGATCATGTCAATCTCACAACTCTGGTCCCTGTATCCACAACTCATCATGGTACCCACAGTGTCATTCACCATTGCAACTGGACCAATGTCATAGTTCAAGGGGGGGAGAAAGACAGAAAGAAATATACTGGTATAACAACTTATTTTATAGGCTCTACTAATGTAGTAATAACATTCCAAATGCATATCCCATCAAAATAATTGTTCATTAGAAATTGGCGGTAGTTGGATGATAAAAGAGGCCTACACACTCACCTCTCTGCTGTGGATGGCTTCTCTCAGTAGCCTGACCACGTCCACTCCTGAACAGTTAAAGAAAGCCTTTGGTCCAACGGATCAGGATACTCTGGAAGTCGAGGTCAGACAATGAGTGAGATTTGACCATCACTTACTATTAGCCCTTGACTTTTTCTGACAAAGTTGTCAAATAGACTGTCCAAACAAGTGTAAAGACAATTAAATGTTCAAATGTCATGACTCTGAACTAGTCCAATGTCGAGAAGTAACCTGGGCTTGGTATTTTCTACTAATACGAGTCCTGGCTGCATGAAGGGATCCTTTGTGGATTCATGTGTGTGTGCCTGCGCATGTGTTTGTGTGTGTTGGCTGACTGTGACGAACCTTGTCGATGTCTTTCTGCTCGAAGGAGAAGGTACAGCCCAGAGGTAGCGTCTGATCCTTCGACTCCAGGAACTCAGCCAGGCAGGCCGCAATGTAAAACCACTGGACAGGGAAAGACATCACAATGAGTCAACATTTTACAACGGTGTGCGAAAATCCAAGAGACGGGTCTGAAAGGGGATTCATACCTATGCAGGCTGGGGAATCGTATGTGTTTTCTCTAAAAACTGAGCATGGCATTCAGCCATCAAAACCTGGCAAAGTCACAGCCCTCATGAGTCACCAAGATGTATTACCTTGAGTATGTCTATGTTCAATTATAAGACTTGTGTTTCCCTGATCAGCCACATGAGTAGTTTAAAAAGGACTTTGTGGCTGACAGGCAGTTTTCCAGTCAATGTCCCATATTTGTAGTTTGACTTAAAATGAACCATTGAAAGTCCATGCTTACAAAGTATGACATTGTAACAACACAGGGATTTACAGGCACCGTTTCTAGCTGGGATTAAAAAATAACCACCTCATGGGAGGGGTGGGATGAGCTGTAAAAACATGTACATCCCAAACATACAATGAAAGACTACTCTTGTGAACTCAGTACCACACACACCTGCTCTCGCGGCCCCAGCATAATACCCTGGGGTATGGCGCAGATCTTCCTGTCCACGTGAAGGGTGATGGAGGTGCCGCAGCACCCCTGATAAATTGACATACATTTGCCAAAGATATAGAATGACTGCTGTCTGTTCAGAAAGAAATGAAATCATTCAGAAGACTACACCAGGTGTAGGCCTATAATTTAGCCACAGAGGATCACCGGACGCCTTTCTAGGGAGTTTTTCCTAGCCAACGTGCTTCTACACCTGCATTGCTTGCTGTTTGGGGTTTTAGGCTGGGTTTCTGTACAGCACTTTGAGATATAAGCTGATGTACGAAGAGCTACATAAATAAATTTGATTTGATCAATAGCTTATAAAAAATAGCTAACTGTGGATTGTGTGTAGCCCAATCACAAGGCATAGCCTATAGTTTGGAACACTCAGCAAATCTGTCAGTGAACAAACAGCATGCAGCCAAAACAGACCTTTCGCAATATTTCAAATACAATCGCGGGAAACCACAGACAGGAAAGCAAATGGCTCCTGCTGAAAAGAGACAACTAATCTGCCTATAGGCTACCAAATACAGTATGTTATTAACTTCCAAATAGGCCTACTGAGCAAACAGCATTGCTTTACAAACTAAAACAAGAGAGAAAGGCTTTTGACACAAGGGCCATCGCCAGTGAGTGAGCTGCGCTTCATTGGGTGATGCACAGCTCAACCTTGTTGAGGATGGCTCATTGTCAGGCTCAAAAAGTCTAAAATTTGCCAGGATGGCCACCAATTTTTAAACTCTTGTAATGGTCAGCCTGTTGCATGCTTTGGTGTGCGGGTTCCCAGACAAGGACCAGTTGCGCTCTGAGGTGGCTGATGTTGGTGGGATTTGGAGGATGATGGAAGCAACAGGGGAAAGAGCCTCAGATCCACAAAGTCCCTACCACCAGATGGCTGATGAGATATGTTGGCATAACTGCCATATTGCATCTCCATCCCACAGCCCTTGCTTGGAAGTGTACATCGCCAGACTGTTAAGAAGCTTAGCATCCAGGCCAAGGTGGCGAGACACGGTAGTGATGACACTATAGGCCTTGTTGATCTCTGCACCAGACAGGATGCTCTTGCCAGCATACTTGGGGTCTAACATGGGCTTTGGGCAGAAGTCTTCACGCTTTTTGATGCATTTCAGAACTGCAGTTTCCTCTGCTTGGAGGAACAGTGAAGTTGGCAGGGCAGTACGGATTTCTTCTCTGTCATCGGCAAGCAGTCTGAACATCAGACAGGATGGCATCGTCTCCCTCAATCTGTGCAATGGCTACTGCTATAGGTTTCAGGAGTTTCAGGCTGCTTACCACTCTCCCAAAATACATCATCCAGGAGGATCCTCTTGATGGAGCTGTCCATATTGGCAGTCTGTGATATGGTCATTTCTTTTAGAGACTCCTTCCCCTCCAGGAGACTGTCAAACATGACAACACCACCACAACGGGTGTTGCTGGGCAGCTTCAATGTGGTGCTCTTATTCTTTTCACTTTGCTTGGTGAGGTAGATTGCTGCTATAACTTGATAACCCTTCACATACCTAACCATTTCCTTGGCTCTCTTGTAGTGTATCCATTGTTTTCTGTTCCGTGATGTCCTTGAGGAGCAGATTCAATGCATGAGCAGCACAGCCAATGGGTGTGATGTGAGCAAGCAGCATTAATGTTCGCAGCATTGTCTGTCACCAGTGCAAATACCTTCTGTGGTCCAAGGTCATTGATGACTGCCTTCAGCTCATCTGCAATGTAGAGACCGGTGTGTCTGTTGTCCCTTGTGTCTGTGCTCTTGTAGAATATTGGTTGCGGGGTGGAGATGATGTAGTTAATTATTCCTTGCCCGCGAACATTCGACCACCTATCAGAGATGATTGTAATACAGTCTGCTTTCTCTATGATTTACTTGACCTTCACTTGAACTCTGCATCCTGCAAATTAGTACCGTCATTTCTGGACTATTAAGTGCACCTGAATATAAACCGCACCCACTGAATTAAAAAATATATATGTATTTTGTACATAAATAAGCCGCGCAGGTGCCTACCGGTACATTGAAACAAATGAACTTTACACAGCCTTTAAACTAAACACGGCTTGTAACAAAAATTAAAAAAATAGCAGTAAACAGTAGCCTACCAAGAAAGTCATTGGTCACTATCTTCCTCCTCCTGTGCACTGAAACCACTGAAGTCATCTCCTTCGGTGTCGGAGTTGAATAGCCTCAGAATTGCTTCATCCGATGTTGGATCGCTGCCCTCTTCAACACGCAGCAGTCCAGCCATTCGAAACCCGTTGATGATAGTGGATTTTTTGACAATGCTCCACGCTGTCAGCAGCTCTATTTCCTTTTCCAACAGGCAGATCGATCGCCTTCAACTTGAAAGCTGCATCATATGCATTTCTCTGTGTCTTTGCCATGATGAGGGTGACAAAATGACTACCGTAATCAGAATGATGGGAAGTTTGAGCGCGCTCGATTTACGTCACATTATGTGACGATGCTCAGATTTTTGGCGACATGAATCTTGTGAAAGCGGGAAAAATCCATAAATTAGCCGCGTCAAAGCGTGGGAAAAAAGTAGCGGCTTATAGTCCTGAAATTACGGTAGATAAAGCATGTCTGGTTGGAGGAGTGTGTGCTGGGCAAAGAACATTCAGCAATCTCTTCCAATACACATTGCCTGTGAACATCAGTGGTGAACCAGCTGCATACACAGCTCGAGCAAGACATTTATCAGTATTTCTCTGACTACGTTCCTCCACTGTAAAAAAGAAAACTCTGATTCCAGAAGGACCATGAGCTGTTGCTATTGATAAGGTGTCTGATTCTAATAGATGTAGAGGGACTTTTGTTAGAGGTAGCTTGTTGTGAGCGCTGAGGGAACTTTATGCACTTGGCCAGATGATTGTGCATCTTTGTTGCATTCTTCACATATGATTTGGCACAGTATTTGCAAATGTACACAGCTTTTCCTTCTACATTAGCTGCAGTGAAACCACATCAGATAGTGCCTGTGGCATTTTCCTGTAAAGATTAGAAAAAAAAGAGTAAAAAAACAAAAACAAATACAATTCCATGTACAGATAAATAGTTAAGCACTTAGATTAAACAACTTCTTTTTAAGATAAATGTTTTAAAATGAAACATGTATGGAAACAGGTAAATTAACACTTCACAGTTAGCAAGCTCAAGCAAGCTAAGAACCCACATGGTAGCAAAAACTAACCGGCAGAAATTGTTAACAAGTTAGAAATGATTTAAAACACATTTTTGCTGCAGGCTACTATTTACTAGTTAACAAAAAATATATTCACCCCACCTAGTACTGTAATCAAAACTTCCCAGAAAGGGCTCAATAGCATCCCATTAGTTTGCAATATCTTGAGAATCAGATGTACATTTGATGGAAGAATGCACTGTGCATGCAGAGGGTTTCAATTCCATTGAATTGGAGATATTTTGGTTAAACTATGGCTCAAGACCTAGAATTGGCTTTGTGTATCCCACAAAAAAGGTTCACTGTTATAAGCTAACTTTATTGATGAATTTAAGCAAAACTCCCAACATTCCCGGGCTTAACTTCCTATGGGAAAAGTTTCCCCACCCTTTGCAACCCTAGTCTCCACACACCTAGGCTATTGATGTATTCAAGACAGGGCCATTTTTATTGATCTCAGATTCTCAGTGTCAAAGTAGGCTGTCATTTCGATCATTTGTCAAAAATTATTTCTAAACACATGTCATGAAATTATAGAAGGCCTCTACTGCTCTATGCCAGTATGCAAAAGCAATGATAATGCATGCAATATTTTGTTATAAAGATAGATTATTTTTCCTTCATGCGTTCTGCATTCCTGTACCTCAGATCCTCCCCAGGTCACCACTCTCAGGCTCGCTTTTTGCTTAGGTACCTCCCAATTTACAAATTAAGCACTGAGTAAATTGGTTAATAGACCAATGATAAGGACAGTTCCAAACCTCTCTGCCAATAACAGCTAGTTTTCAGTTTTCCCCTTTCCACTCAGACCACTCCCAGAAAGTCCTAGCAAAATTCTTGTTTGAGAAATAGTTTTGCTAAATAGCTATTTTTGCCCATTTTAATGGAATTCTATTACAGTAAGGTACTTAATTGTTACGCAGACAATATTTGATATTGATATAAAACCGGTTGCATTGGGCCTTAAGGAATACAGTACAGGACTGTATTGTCCCGCCTTATGATCAGGTCCTTCCTGAGGGGAGACGACACCTCCCGCAGCTTCTCCACAGAGCGATGGAAAGGCTACAGACACTCTACCAATGAGAAGGTTTGTTATTTCTATTTCAGGACAAGGTTACCATTGTCCATGTCATCTGGTATTTTTATTTTTTTATTTTTTTTATTTCACCTTTATTTAACCAGGTAGGCTAGTTGAGAACAAGTTCTCATTTACAACTGCGACCTGGCCAAGATAAAGCATAGCAGTGTGAACAGACAACACAGAGTTACACAAGGAGTAAACAATTAACAAGTCAATAACACAGTAGTGCAAAAGAGCAGAAAAGTAAATAAATAAAAACTGTGGGGAAAAAAAATGGGTGGAGTCTATATACAATGTGTGCAAAATGTTTGCATGAGGAGGTAGGCGAATAATTAGCAGAGTACTTGCAGATTAACTAGATGCATACAAGCCGACTAGAGCATACAAGTGAACTGAGATGGTGGGCTTTACCTAGCATGGCCTTGTAGATGACCTGGAGGTGGGTCTTTAGTGACAAAACGGATGGCACTGTGATAAACTGCATGCCAGTTTGCTGAGAAGAGTGTTGGAAGCAATTTTGTAGATGACATCGCCGAAGTCGAGGATCGGTAGGATAGTCAGTTTTACTAGGGTAAGCTTGGCAGCGTGAGTGAAGGAGGCTTTGTTACGGAATAGAAAGCCGACTCTTGATTTGATTTTTGATTGGAGATGTTTGATATGGGTCTGGAAGGAGAGTTTGCAGTCTAGCCAGACACCTAGGTACTTATAGGTGTCCACATATTCAAGATCGGAACCATCCAGTGTGGTGATGCTAGTCGGGCATGCGGGTGCAGGCAGCGATCGGTTGAAAAGCATGCATTTGGTTTTACTAGCGTTTAAGAGCAGTTGGAGGCCACGGAAGGAGTGTTGTATTTCATTGAAGCTTGTTTGGAGGTTAGATTGCACAGTGTCCAATGACGGGCCGAAAGTATATAGAATGGTGTCGTCTGCGTAGAGGTGGATCAGGGAATCGCCCGCAGCAAGAGCAACATCATTGATATATACAGAGAAAAGAGTCGGCCCGAGAATTGAACCCTGTGGCACCCCCATAGAGACTGCCAGAGGACCGGACAGCATGCCCTCCGATTTGAAACACTGAACTCTGTCTGCAAAGTAATTGGTGAACCAGGCAAGGCAGTCATCCGAAAAACCGAGGCTACTGAGTCTGCCGATAAGAATATGGTGATTGACAGAGTCGAAAGCCTTGGCAAGGTCGATGAAGACGGCTGCACAGTACTGTCTTTTATCGATGGCGGTTATGATGTCGTTTAGTACCTTGAGTGTAGCTGAGGTATAACACCTGTATACCATCTATAACACTATTACAGATAATGGCATAGTCAAAGATGACCAGTGGGATTATGACATGTTATTCAGAGTAACACAACAGTCCGAATAGACAAAAATAAGCATTTCTCCACAAGGTGACGATGCTCATGCATTTTTTTTATTTATTATTTATTTATTTCCCCTTTATTTTACTAGGCAAGTCAGTTAAGAACAAATTCTTATTTTCAATGACGGCCTAGGAACAGTGGGTTAACTGCCTGTTCAGGGGCAGAACAACAGATTTGTACCTTGTCAGCTCGGGGATTCGAACTTGCAACCTTTTGGTTACTAGTCCAATGCTCTAACCACTAGGCTACCCTGCCACTACCCTGCGTATGTAATTCTCCATCAGAAATATTCCATCTCCAGTGAAAGTCATGTATCATTTTAAGTTAACTTGACTGGGTGAATCCCTAGATCCTACTTTTCTGTTCTCTTCAAATATGATACTGTAATCTTAAATCAATGTTGTAAAGCAGATCTGCTCATGACAACACTGATATCTTTTCAGGAGGCACCCAGCCCTATACCCAACACTATATTTACATCTTAATTCATCCAGGTCATATATCATTCATCCAGGTTCAATTAGGTCTCCCTTGCTAAATATATTTTATCTCAATGAAACCTGGATAAATAAAGGTTAGATTGCTATAATTTTTTTTATGTCCTTGACTTGAAACATGGACTAATTGACGACTTTATAAGGGAGTGTAAACTGACCTACACGTCAGAAAACAGGCAAAAAAGTTCCACAGGAAAGGAACTGGTATTGTTTGGGTTGAACACAGTCAGCCATAAAAAAATATTATAGACCTCTGAAGATGAAAAAATAAAATCTTTGTTTGGGGCCTGCATGGCAGAGTAGTGGCATGCCCTCAACGTTCCGCCCTGTTGAAATACCTTCGACAAGTTTCAACATTCATCCCTGCTGTTTTTTTTTACTGTCACTGGTTCCTTCTAGGGTTGGGATAGTATAGTATCGTGGAAAGGAAACAAAACGCAAAGCAGATTTAACTTCTTTAGGAAAACAGCCCGAATGTTGGAAACAAACATCATTATGTTGTCACCTGGCATCACATTTATTTATTTTCCAATAAATAACCTGAGGGCGGCAGGTAGCCTAGTGGTTAGAGAGTTGGACTAGGAACCGAAAGGTTGTAAGATTGAATCCCCGAGCCGACAAGGTAAAAATCTGTTGTTCTGACCCTGAACAAGGCAGTTTTCAATTAACCCACTGGCACAGCCTCTGCCTCTGAGCTCATGGCTTCTCATGGTTTTTGCCAGGAACGTGGATGGATTCTCTGTTTCTTCTTCTGCGACACTCTCCGCTTTCACACTAACTCCAGTACTTTTCCTAAGGTCTCTCTCATAGTTAAAATTTGCAGGTGTTAAAATATTAGTGTGGAGGTAAGTGTTGTGAGTGTTATTCTACTGGAGTTAACACCAGTGGGATAAATCAAGTGTGAATCAACACTGTGTGGTGTTGTTACTCAACTGAGTAACAACATATTGTGACTTGCAGATTTTAAATGGCCCATTGGCCAGGATCATCAAACCACAATATTGGGGAAAACTAGGCCTTACAAATATATACTATATCTACATAAATAGTTAACTTTCAATTTAAAAAAAAACTCAAGACTGTTATTTAGTGCTGACTGCAAAACCATGTCTGTTACTAACAAAACACAGTCATGGGTGGGTATCACTAACATTCACTTGAAATGCATGCTGGGAAATATGCAAATAATGCTCTGCACCCTACAATGCTAAAACAACACTGCAAGAATGACTGTAAAACTACTAAGTGTTATTTTAAGTCAGAATTTGCAACACCACGGTGTTACAGACCCAACACTCTTAAGGTGTTAGTTTGTTAACACTTTGAAAAGTGTTAGTTTTACACTCTTTCGGTGGGTCACATACACACACTAAGAAAGTGTTTTACCACCGAGTTAACACTCACCTTTCCAGACGTATCAACCTCCTCATGGATGGTGTAAACATCTTTCATGCTGCTGATCCTCCACTCCTAACTTCAAATAGAGGACACGTAGGTTAGTCCCTCCCAGATCTGGTGCCAGGAAGTCACCAGTCTCTGTTGAAGCCAACCAGAGTAGTTTCCACTTTCCTTGAGTATACACAATTCAGTCCACATAAGACGTTTTCACTGGACCACATCGAGACCATGTCTCTTTTAACATACCTGTTCCATTAGGTGTGGTCCTCACAAAGGTGGGAAGCATCTTAAGAGGAGCCTTTTGGTGTCTTTGCCCAGTAATTTATTCAGGTCTTTCTGCAGGTGAGATGACACCTCTCCTAGGTCCTCGTCCTACTCAGAGACGGAAAGGCTGGGAGACACTTTCCCCTGCAGAGGAAGGATGAAACGCAGCGATAAGGTCACACACAGTGGGTGTACCACGTGGAAGGTATCTGCGGATATGCATATGCTGACCGGGTCTGAGGAATCCTGGCTAAGTTTGGCCCTCTTGCTGCTCATCTGGGAGGATATAGAATCACTGGAATGGTACACATACGGCAAAGAGCTTAGATGCTAATAGCAGTGTTAACTGTACTTCTATAGCACATTCCATGGATTGAATCACTTAACTTGATATGCTTGTAGTGTTGGCAGAAGAAATACACGTTTTCAGTATACTTTGGAAGGAAATACTTCATGCAACATCAGGTGTAAATAGCCCTACCATACACTTGACATACCATAAAACAAAAACAAAATTAACTGGACAGAATGTACCTAAATTCACTACAAAATAAATTGAAGAAATGTTTACCTGCAATTGACAATCAGTCCTCTTGCAATCATTGTTTACACTGGTAGCACTGTTTTTATATTACAATCATACAGCTACAATGGCACTGATAAAGGCTGCTGTAACCTGATAGTTCTCCCCCTTCCAAAATACAACCCAATAATGTACAATGAGGACGGTTTGGTTCGCTGTGACTGTTTGGTATGCAGGCATTCTTTTGGTTGGTCTGTAAAAGTGAATTGACTCTTACATTGCTTTCTGTATGTATTACTAACAAGAAACAGTTTAGAACTACACGTATACCTCATGATATCAACATAGTAACAATCCAACAAACATGTCTCCAACGAAAGTAGATAAAAGAAATCAGTATAATTTAATACCATATTAATAACACACATTTGTCATTCAATTCAGTGTAACAAACACTACAAATGAAAGATCTACAGGGGTATAAAAAAGTGGTTGACAGTAATTTACATTTTTTTGTAAACTATTGCTTTAATCTCTTTTTGGCTGGGCCTGGAGGAGGAAGAGGTAGAGGAAGAGCATTGGCATTAGAAGTCGATAAGGCAGTCTGTGGCTTCTGAGACAGGGGTGAAGGATTGGATGGGTGAGGTGCTCACTCTGAAACCTGGGGCGATGAAGTCTCCTCTTCCCCCAGATTCTGCTGTGTCCAGATCATCAATCAGGCCACTGGAATAAAAGTAACACAGTTATACAGAGCAGGGTCATGTTCATTGAGGTAGACCGTAGGAAAACATTATGCAACAGAAAATTTGCATTTCTTATTGGACAAGTGCAGGTGTTACATGCACACTGTTATACAGAGAAGTAATGGGCTTGAGAGGTAGATTGATGACATATAGTTACTGGAGTGCTGTGGAATCCCAAATCAAGTGTAGACCAGCACCAAACGCTGCAGTCTGCTTACTAACATCTCATATTGACCCAAAAATGTTTCTTTTTATGAACTATTAAACCAGCAGAAAATGGCAAATTAATAACTACTTAAATAGGGGTATACAAACAGCCTTAGTCCACTATGGACAACTATGAAGTTTTATAAGCATGTAATAGACTTGCTATGATGCTTCAGAGAACTAACTATCAGGGTATATCCTTGACAGACAAATAGGGTCCGCTTATCAGACTCCCCTCCCTATCCTATGTCACCGGGGGTGAGTACTACAGTAACAGTCAAATGGAGTTTCCCAAAAACAATCCATCACTATTTCCGGTTGTTTTGCTTACCTTTGTTGGTTATTGACGGTAGTATCACATGGTTTGGCCTCAGCAGTCCCTAGAAAGAGACCAAAGAGTGAAAACATTGGCTCTCTTTCTCTCCCATTCAAACATGGTGGAAAGAGGCTTTAGGAAAGTGTAAAACAAGCCAATGACAGAAAGTGAGAGTACAGTACTTGAATATATATGCTCTGTCTGGTCCAGAGCACTCAGCAAGTCTCCACTCTGGAAGATCGTCACACAGACAGAAGACCAGAAGAGCTACAGTCATTTAGCAGTCAGTCTTATCCAGAGTAACTTGAAGTCAGTGCATTCAACCCAGTTTAGTAAGAAAAACAACCACATATCACAGTCACTGCAAGTAGACCCTTCTTTGAGGAAAAAAAACAAGTACTAGTGTGTAGTACTGCCAACCAGGAGTACCTGTCCGTCTCTGGGTGCAGCCTTGGAGAACTCTTTGTTCTTGATGCAGTCCTCTACATGCTTCTCATGGTACTTGAGAGGAAATAGTTGCTGACACAGGAAGCACTTCTCTCCCTGTACCACCCTGCCGTGGAGACAACACACGTAGAAAAGGTATGAACATCAGTTGCTTGTCTTCCATTAATTCATATTTGTTAACATGTATAGGCATTATAGGAAGGGAGAGTAAGGGAAATTTACTTTCAACACCTTAGGATGAGAGACACAACAAAATCCCTAAGTAACCCGAGTAAGACATGATGCTAGACCAAGGTAAATGCTGTCATACCTACTTACTTGCCAGAACCAGAAGAGCTGGGCTGCTCCTCTCCAATGTTCTCACCCCTTCTGGTCCTCTTCCTACGAGCCTTGACTGAAACTACATATCAACATGACTGTTTTACTGTATGTATATCAGTCCTGAAGTACTATAAAATATTATTTGTGGGTACTGTAAAATTTGGCGACATTGACAAGTTAATCATTTTCATCATGCTGGTCTGCTGTGCCTACTCAGAATCAGATGTATTGTCCTACAAAAGGAAATCGTATCACCCTGCGAGTGGCTCTCCTCTGCCATTTCCTCCTCCATGATACCGGTGGGACCGTCACAGTAGGCAGCGTGCATCTCAATCTCCGTCAGGGGGAAGAGACGCATGCACATGGGACAGTCCATGTTGGGGCTCCGAGGGAAGGCAGGCTCTGGGATATCCTCCTCCATCCGAACATCCTCTCTTATAGCAGGGATCCCCACAGGGCTACTCCTCCGCCCCTCCTCTCCAACCACCAACATCCCCTCTTCACGCAGTTCCAGAGGACGGGGTGATGAAAGAAAGGTCTGGATCTGAGGCAGGGACTGGCTCTCTGGCTGGGGCTACAGGTTGCCAAATCAATCATAGACATCAACAATCATTGTCCGAAAACTTCTGATAAATCCCACAATGCCCCCCACAAAAAAAAACTCCACTTGTCTTTTCCTGCTAGCACTGACTTTGCTGATACATTTTCCCTCAAAAAAGTTCATTCCTACAACTGTTGTCTCACCTAGCTATCTTAAGATGACTGCACTAATTGTAAATCACTCTGGATAAGAACGTCTGCTAAATCAGGGGTTCCCAAACTTTGTCACTCAGGGCCCCCTTCCTGCATTGGGGAACCTCCCACGCCCCATATTTCCATGAGTCCAAGCACTGTTCATGACACAAACGGTTCATACAAAATGTCCTCTCCGCCAACAAAATGGGTTAGTTTAAAAGTTATTTTCTGCAATTCTATAAATTTTTATACATCATCTAATGTACACTGCTCAAAAAAATAAAGGGAACACTTAAACAACACAATGTAACTCCAAGTCAATCACACTCCTGTGAAATCAAACTGTCCACTTAGGAAGCAACACTGATTGACAATACATTTCACATGCTGTTGTGCAAATGGAATAGACAACAGGTGGAAATTATAGGCAATTAGCAAGACACCCCCAATAAAGGAGTGGTTCTGCAGTTCTCAGTTCCTATGCTTCCTGGCTGATGTTTTGGTCACTTTTGAATGCTGGCGGTGCTTTCACTCTAGTGGTAGCATGAGACGGAGTCTACAACCCACACAAGTGGCTCAGGTAGTGCAGCTCATCCAGGATGGCACATCAATGCGAGCTGTGGCAAGAAGGTTTGCTGTGTCTGTCAGAGTAGTGTCCAGAGCATGGAGGCGCTACCAGGAGACAGGCCAGTACATCAGGAGACGTGGAGGAGGCCGTAGGAGGGCAACAACCCAGCAGCAGGACCGCTACCTCCGCCTTTGTGTAAGGAGGAGCACTGCCAGAGCCCTGCAAAATGACCTCCAGCAGGCCACAAATGTGCATGTGTCTGCTCAAACGGTCAGAAACAGACTCCATGAGGGTGGTATGAGGGCCCGACATCCACGAGTGGGGGTTGTGCTTACAGCCCAACACTGTGCAGGCCGTTTGGCATTTGACGGAGAACACCAAGATTGGCAAATTCGCCACTGGCGCCCTGTGCTCTTCACCGATGAAAGCAGGTTCACACTGAGCACATGTGACAGACGTGCCTGGAGACGCCGTGGAGAACATTCTGCTGCCTACAACATCCTCCAGCATGACCGGTTTGGCGGTGGGTCAGTCATGGTGTGGGGTGGCATTTCTTTGAGGGGCCGCACAGCCCTCCATGTGCTCGCCAGAGGTAGCCTGACTGCCATTAGGTACCGAGATGAGATCCTCAGACCCCTTGTGAGACCATATGCTGGTGCGGTTGGCCCTGGGTTCCTCCTAATGCAAGACAATGCTAGACCTCATGTGGCTGGAGTGTGTCAGCAGTTCCTGCAAGAGGAAGGCATTAATGCTATGGACTGGCCCGCCCGTTCCCCAGACCTGAATCCAATTGAGCACATCTGGGACATCATGTCTTGCTCCATCCACCAACGCCACCTTGCACCACAGACTTTCCAGGAGTTGGCGGATGCTTTAGTCCAGGTCTGGGAGGAGATCCCTCAGGAGACCATCCGCCACTTCCGGTTCCGGGTTGGAGCGAGCGGTCGCATCTACACTTCGGTCCGCAGGTAGTATAACTTTTCATTACATTTCCATTACATTTCATTATAGTACAACGGTTTGATTTGTCTAATCTTAGCAATTTCTTATTAGCTAGCTACATAGCCGTCTTTGTATCAAAGATAATTGCGTAATTATCGTATTTCGTCGTCCTAACGTAGTCTACACTGCTATCTGCCCAGCAGCTAGCTACGTCTACAGTCTACTAGCACTGTAGAAACTATTACACTCAACTGAACGACTCGATTAGTGTAGTGTTAGCTAGCTACATAGTTGTCTTTGCTGTCTTCGTATCCAAGATAATTGTGTAGTTTAGAGTGTGTAGACTTAGAGTGATTATCTTAATTTACCGAGGTTAGCTAGCCAGCTATTTGTCGTCCTTAACGTAAGAGAGATACTGCTAGCTAGCTAGCCAACAGCTAGCCAACGTCTACCGAATTAACTTCAACAATCCGGTCAACATTCCGCTTCGCTCCACAGGTAGTATCACATTTTCATTTCACTTCATTACAGTACAACGGTCTGATTTGCTTGATCGTAGCTAGCTAGCTACATAGCCGTCTTTGTATCTAAGACAATTGTGTAGTCTAGAGCGATTTTCTAGGTTAGCTAGCCAGCTATTGTCGTTCTTTTAACGTAACGTAACATAATCAATACTGCTAGCTAGCCAGCTAGCCCCCGAATAGCAGCACTGTAGAAACTATTACACTCGACGGAACGACTTGATTAGTGTAGTGTCAACAACGCAGCCACTGCCAGCTAGCCTACTCCAGCAGTACTGTATCATTTCAATCATTTTAGTCAATAAGATTCTTGCTACGTAAGCTTAACTTTCTGAACATTCGAGACGTGTAGTCCACTTGTCATTCCAATCTCCTTTGCATTAGCGTAGCCTCTTCTGTAGCCTGTCAACTATGTGTCTATCTATCCCTGTTCTCTCCTCTCTGCACAGACCATACAAACGCTCCACACCGCGTGGCCGCGGCCACCCTAATCTGGTGGTCCCAGCGCGCACGACCCACGTGGAGTTCCAGGTCTCCGGTAGCCTCTGGAACTGCCGATCTGCGGCCAACAAGGCAGAGTTCATCTCAGCCTATGCCTCCCTCCAGTCCCTCGACTTCTTGGCACTGACGGAAACATGGATCACCACAGATAACACTGCTACTCCCACTGCTCTCTCTTCGTCCGCCCACGTGTTCTCGCACACCCCGAGAGCTTCTGGTCAGCGGGGTGGTGGCACCGGGATCCTCATCTCTCCCAAGTGGTCATTCTCTCTTTCTCCCCTTACCCATCTGTCTATCGCCTCCTTTGAATTCCATGCTGTCACAGTTACCAGCCCTTTCAAGCTTAACATCCTTATCATTTATCGCCCTCCAGGTTCCCTCGGAGAGTTCATCAATGAGCTTGATGCCTTGATAAGCTCCTTTCCTGAGGACGGCTCACCTCTCACAGTCCTGGGCGACTTTAACCTCCCCACGTCTACCTTTGACTCATTCCTCTCTGCCTCCTTCTTTCCACTCCTCTCCTCTTTTGACCTCACCCTCTCACCTTCCCCCTACTCACAAGGCAGGCAATACGCTCGACCTCATCTTTACTAGATGCTGTTCTTCCACTAACCTCATTGCAACTCCCCTCCAAGTCTCCGACCACTACCTTGTATCCTTTTCCCTCTCGCTCTCATCCAACACTTCCCACACTGCCCCTACTCGGATGGTATCGCGCCGTCCCAACCTTCGCTCTCTCTCCCCCGCTACTCTCTCCTCTTCCATCCTATCATCTCTTCCCTCTGCTCAAACCTTCTCCAACCTATCTCCTGATTCTGCCTCCTCAACCCTCCTCTCTTCCCTTTCTGCATCCTTTGACTCTCTATGTCCCCTATCCTCCAGGCCGGCTCGGTCCTCCCCTCCCGCTCCGTGGCTCGACGACTCATTGCGAGCTCACAGAACAGTGCTCCGGGCAGCCGAGCGGAAATGGAGGAAAACTCGCCTCCCTGCGGACCTGGCATCCTTTCACTCCCTCCTCTCTACATTTTCCTCCTCTGTCTGCTGCTAAAGCCACTTTCTACCACTCTAAATTCCAAGCATCTGCCTCTAACCCTAGGAAGCTCTTTGCCACCTTCTCCTCCCTCCTGAATCCTCCTCCCCTCCCCCTCCTCCCTCTCTGCAGATGACTTCGTCAACCATTTTGAAAAGAAGGTCGACGACATCCGATCCTCGTTTGCTAAGTCAAACGACACCGCTGGTTCTGCTCACACTGCCCTACCCTGTGCTCTGACCTCTTTCTCCCTCTCTCTCCAGATGAAATCTCGCTTCTTGTGACGGCCGGCCGCCCAACAACCTGCCCGCTTGACCCTATCCCCTCCTCTCTTCTCCAGACCATTTCCGGAGACCTTCTCCCTTACCTCACCTCGCTCATCAACTCATCCCTGACCGCTGGCTACGTCCCTTCCGTCTTCAAGAGAGCGAGAGTTGCACCCCTTCTGAAAAAACCTACACTCGACCCCTCCGATGTCAACAACTACAGACCAGTATCCCTTCTTTCTTTTCTCTCCAAAACTCTTGAACGTGCCGTCCTTGGCCAGCTCTCCCGCTATCTCTCTCAGAATGACCTTCTTGATCCAAATCAGTCAGGTTTCAAGACTAGTCATTCAACTGAGACTGCTCTTCTCTGTATCACGGAGGCGCTCCGCACTGCTAAAGCTAACTCTCTCTCCTCTGCTCTCATCCTTCTAGACCTATCGGCTGCCTTCGATACTGTGAACCATCAGATCCTCCTCTCCACCCTCTCCGAGTTACATTTACATTTAAGTCATTTAGCAGACGCTCTTATCCAGAGCGACTTACAAATTGGTGAATTGGGCATCTCCGGCGCGGCCCACGCTTGGATTGCGTCCTACCTGACAGGTCGCTCCTACCAGGTGGCGTGGCGAGAATCTGTCTCCTCGCCACGCGCTCTCACCACTGGTGTCCCCCAGGGCTCTGTTCTAGGCCCTCTCCTATTCTCGCTATACACCAAGTCACTTGGCTCTGTCATAACCTCACATGGTCTCTCCTATCATTGCTATGCAGACGACACACAATTAATCTTCTCCTTTCCCCCTTCTGATGACCAGGTGGCGAATCGCATCTCTGCATGTCTGGCAGACATATCAGTGTGGATGACGGATCACCACCTCAAGCTGAACCTCGGCAAGACGGAGCTGCTCTTCCTCCCGGGGAAGGACTGCCCGTTCCATGATCTCGCCATCACGGTTGACAACTCCATTGTGTCCTCCTCCCAGAGCGCTAAGAACCTTGGCGTGATCCTGGACAACACCCTGTCGTTCTCAACTAACATCATGGCGGTGGCCCGTTCCTGTAGGTTCATGCTCTACAACATCCGCAGAGTACGACCCTGCCTCACACAGGAAGCGGCGCAGGTCCTAATCCAGGCACTTGTCATCTCCCGTCTGGATTACTGCAACTCGCTGTTGGCTGGGCTCCCTGCCTGTGCCATTAAACCCCTACAACTCATCCAGAACGCCGCAGCCCGTCTGGTGTTCAACCTTCCCAAGTTCTCTCACGTCACCCCGCTCCTCCGCTCTCTCCACTGGCTTCCAGTTGAAGCTTGCATCCGCTACAAGACCATGGTGCTTGCCTACGGAGCTGTGAGGGGAACGGCACCGCAGTACCTCCAGGCTCTGATCAGGCCCTACACCCAAACAAGGGCACTGCGTTCATCCACCTCTGGCCTGCTCGCCTCCCTACCACTGAGGAAGTACAGTTCCCGCTCAGCCCAGTCAAAACTGTTCGCTGCTCTGGCCCCCAATGGTGGAACAAACTCCCTCACGACGCCAGGACAGCGGAGTCAATCACCACCTTCCGGAGACACCTGAAACCCCACCTCAAGGAATACCTAGGATAGGATAAAGTAATCCTTCTCACCCCCCCCTTAAATGATTTAGATGCACTATTGTAAAGTGGCTGTTCCACTGGATGTCAGAAGGTGAATTCACCAATTTGTAAGTCGCTCTGGATAAGAGCGTCTGCTAAATGACTTAAATGTAATGTAAATGTAATCAGGAGCATGCCCAGGCGTTGTAGGGAGGTCATACAGGCACGTGGAGGCCACACACACGACTGAGCCTCAATTTGACTTGTTTTAAGGACATTACATCAAAGTTGGATCAGCCTGTAGTGTGGTTTTCCACTTTAATTTTGAGTGTGACTCCAAATCCAGACCTCCATGGGTTGATAAATTTGATTTCCATTGATAATTTGTGTGATTTTGTCAGCACATTCAACTATGTAAAGAAAAAAGTATTTAATAAGAATATTTCATTCATTCAGATCTAGGATGTGTTATTTTAGTGTTCCCTTTATTTTTTTGAGCAGTGTATATTCATGTCATATTTTAGTGACTGAAACATCACAACAAAATGTATAGCTTCCTGACATGGGTTAGTTGATGTGGACATTTGACAAGTTATAAAGAGCCCACTAAGGTATGCAATGATAAGAGGAATACTGATGATGCACTCCCCAATTTCAAAATAGTACCTTGTGCATTTGATTCTACTATTACAACTTTCAAGAGTAAGTTGAAAGCTAGACAGTTTTCTTTTTGGAGGGGGGGGGGGGAGCCGGGGCAAGCACCACAGTTTGGAAACCACGGTGCTAAATGGCTAAAATGTAAAACCATAGCCTCACAATTCTATGCACATACCCATTATTTCTAGGTGTTGGGTAAAAGGAGAATCGTTCAGAACCGTAGTCAAAATGCTCTATGTATGAGTGTCTTTGGTAGTGCTGAATTGACTAACCTGTGCAGAGCTGGTGACCATGAGGTCTTGAGTGCTGTCGTCACTGAGTTGTGTCTCTGTCATCAGAAACAACAAGAAGTAGCGGCATGACAATTACAGCTACATATGAAGCTCAAACATGAATTATTCAAATCTAAATAGAACCATATATACCTACTGGTTTATGGAATAATTACATTATTTCTTATACCTGGAACTTGTAAGCCTCTGACATCCACTTCTTCCTCCTCCCTCTTCTCTCCACCCTCTTTATCATCCATCTGTTCTTCCTTCTTGTCTTCCTCCCTCTCCTCCAGTAAGTCAGGTGGTTGTTTTTCTGCTAGTCTTTCCTCTTTTCTTCTAAGGCCAAGTCTCCTGATAAAATGAGAAATCAACTCTCTGAATTCTTTATACATTGTTTTTTAAATTCTTGTGCACAATTAATACACTTGCATCATTGAGATTAAAGACAACCTAGGTCCATACTGTATGATTTAGCAGTTTACGCCTCCCATACCATTGAAGTAGAATTAGCTGACTGGTATCTGCATGAAATACAGAGGAGGGAGATTTCTATGGGAAGACAAAACAAAGACAAATTTAATGGGGGAAAAACATCAAGTGGATCGACCTTTCTACATAATAAAATGTGTCTATCCCAAAAAGACACACTTAAACCCGTATTATAATAACACATTGGGATTGTAAATTGTTGATAGTGCCATCAAGTGGTTAGATAGTGTAACAAGGAACTTTAAGTAAGTACTGTAGCACCATCAGAGCCTTTGATATGATTGACACTTCTAGAGAAAAATAATAATATTAATACAGCCTACGAAAATACATAAATGCATTGCTCCAAGCTGCCTATAATAGGCATTTCTAATTATTAAGCAATACTCACTTTCTCTTGTTCAGGAGAGGACACAAACAGATCCTGGCAGTCCTTCCACTCCTGCCTCCCTCTCTTCCCTCCCCCTTCCACGCCCCACCGTGACAGTTGTCTCGCCCTCTTCTCTCCCTCCTCTTCATCATCATCATCATCTTCTACCACCTCCACTAGCTCTTCCTGACGTTTTCCCCCGCTCTCCTCTTCTTCCAGGAGTCGTGGGGCCCTGCGTCTCTCGAGGCGTCCCCTCCTGGAGAAGGGTTTCTCTGGGGGCCCAGGGAGGACTGGCTCCCCCCAGCCTGCCTTCCTCAGCAGACCCCTCTGGGCCTCCTTCAGGCTCTTCTCATACACCTCCAGCTGGGACAGGATCAGCTGTAAGGAAAATCATGTAATTTATATTAGACACTTACAGTTAGAAGTCATGACATCTAACATCAGATCAATGAAATATTACAAAATAATGGATGGAACTTTTCTAACACAATAGCACACAGTATTCATACCCCACACTTTTTGTGTTCCCAGAAGTCAGTTACCCACATTGACTCATAATCCAGAAAATGTCTGTGTGAGAGAAAAACTACATCAGACCAAGGATCACCTGTGTGTAGGCGTCTGGGTTCTGCCCCCATGGACAGAAAGGCACACCCCAATAGTAGCGCACCACTCCCCCATAACCCTGGCCGTCTGTGGGGGGAGAGAGGCGGCTGGAGGAGGCCAGGGGCTGGTGGGAAGAGGTGCTTCCGCCTTTGGCCTCATCCTGGCTCCTACCTGCAGCCTGTCTGAGAAGAGAGGGAGAGGGGGCTCCATACATGCCCTTGAAGGTGAACTTCTTCCGGATGCACTTGGACTGGCTCTCCCCCTCCTCGCACGCGGCACCTTCGAAGTTGTGAGTGTGTTTCTTGGGGACGAGGTAGGGGCTGTGTCTGTGTTGGGGGGAACGGTGGTCGTGGGTGTTTGGGGAGAGACCCTGGTTGCTTGGCTGAGGGAGGTCATTCTCCTGTGGGAAGACTGGGCTGGGCGAGTTAGCTGACTGCAAGAGAGAGAGAGAGAGAGAGAGAAAGATATTTACAGTGTATTGTGGTACTGGTGATAGACAATATTGTAGTTCCCTGGTTTCACCTTTTCAGGACCATTTTCCTCTTCGTCATCATCTGACCAGCGTAGCGCCATATTACTGGTTAACTCCTGCATTGGCTGAGTCTCCAAAGCCAATGTAGGTTCCTCTGAATTAAGGTCTTCTTCTGCAGCTAAAAGGGAACAATCATGTCAATACATACATTGAATCTGAACATAAAAAGCCAAAAGGGCAGGCAGAGAGGCCATTTGAACCTGCCATAAAGGTATTTATTGTTCTTATTCATACTCAATGTATGATCGTAACATTGCTTTGTATGTGTGACAGTGTTTGAAACAATAGGGAAAAAAACATACCCAACTTTGCAGGCATGCTAATCCTGTTTACAGTTCTCTGTGAGGATTCACCCTCGCGTTCCTCTTGGTCAACAACTTTGTCTGAAACTCCAGCAGTCTTCCTTATAGGCACAAATCTCTTTTTCAGGGACAGGGTTGTTCTGGGGCATGGTGGAAGGCACACGGAGGCATCCCTGCTCTTCACAGCATCATCTCTGTCTCCATCCTCATAGTCTCCTGTTGCAGAGACACTTTCAACACAGCTCTGTGGACCCTGGTCCCTTATCTGATCAGTTCTGGGAAAGACTGGACTTCCAGAGAAGGTATCTTTCTCTTCTGGTCCTCTTTCAGTCTTAGAGAACATGGTGCTTTTAGGAGAAGTTGGACTCCCTTGTTCCTCTGCCTTTCCTCTATCAGTCTTGAAAAAGACCAGGCTTTTAGGAATGGTGGGACTGGCCTCTTTTTCTTCCTCTCCTGAATCACAATTAGAGAACATGGCGCGTTTAGGAAAGGAGGGACTACTTTGGCCTGGTTCCACACCTCTCTCTGTTTTGGAAAACACAGGGGTATTGGAGAATGTGGGGCTCTTGGGCTGATAAGATTGAGATATCTGGGACTTTGTGGGAAGCGTTAAGCTGGGATGACCCTTTAGTAGGAACCCAGAGGCCTGACAGTCTACTAGGAGGTCCTGGCTAAGCTTCTCCAGGCACAGGACAAGTTTGTTGGCTTGGGGATCCGTAGTGGAAGGGAAAACAGGGGACTTGATCCTGAGTTGGGACTGGGAGTCACTCTTTGTGGAGTTGTTGCAGTCCTGAGATTCAATTGCCTTGACTGAGCGGTCTCCAAAAAGGTTCCTCTGAGAAGACCCCTCTTCCTTAAAATGGCATAGAAGATGTTATCATAAAAACATTGTAAGAACTGATCTGGCATGCATTCTTAGCCTGTGATGAGTGTAAGATGATGCCAACATTGTTGTTAAAAACACATTTAGATCTAAATAAGTTGTTGGTTCTTCTACCCTGCTGTCACCAGAACTTAACACATACATTTGTTAAGTCTTAAGGTATGAGCGTAGTTAGTTAGATCTGGGCCCATTGAAGCCCCTGAAGAAATGCAGAACAGCAGCCAGGGTTGAACAGGCAATGACAGATAAATAATGGCGTATGTCTGTGTGTGTTCACCACTGACCTGTGAGGATGGGAGAGGCACTGAGGTGGAAGCTTGGCTGAGGGGGGAGGACTGGGAGTAGACCTTCTGGGTCTGAGACAGGTCAGGCATATCTAGTAATGGGCTTCCCTCCTTCTTCCCCCTCCTCCTCCTGTCTGAGGGAGCCGCCCCTACATGAACACCTCCACCGCGGGCTCCCTCCCTGTCAGCCACACCATGGTTAGGGTAGGAGAGTTTACACCTGGGGGGCTGTATGCTGCTCTCTCCCTCTGGAGGAGAATTTTGACATTGTTGTGTAGGGCTCCCTGACCGGAGCGAAGATTCTGAGTGGGGATGAGTATGGCTGTCTGCCTGAAGGGATACAGCAACACTCATGTATCACAGGAATAGATAGAATGCAATACAAATGGTTGGATTGATCTGAAACAATGGTGAGGACTGCTAGAGTAAATCTCCAGGTGACATTTGATTTCTGTCAGTAATACCTACACTTACGTAGAGGCTTTCAGCGATGGCCTTCCTCACGGCCTCTTCCTCCTGTCGTTGCCGGAGAGCAGCGCTGCTGGCCTCCTGTTTACTCAGTCTCATGGCCAGGTCCAGCATCTCCTCCTCTGTCATCTCTGAGAAGAGAAGGGACAGTTTCAGTACAGTAGGTTAAAGTTCCATCTTGCAGTGCTTCAATAGTTGCATTCTGTTGATGTGGTACATGAAAATTATGAGTCTAATTAGCTACAAATAAGGAGACATATGTTGGTCAAAATACCGTTTGATCGTGTTCTACTTTCCTTCTCCCGTTTGCGCTCTCCTCTTGATGATGATGATGATGTCGGTCTGAAGTCTTCATCCTGGATTAGAAGAGAGATGAGTTATTAATGACATGAAGAATATAAAGACTGCATGCTATGCTTGATAAGTGTCGGCCAAGCAGTATCTCTGTTTCAGACCATTTGTATTTGGCTCTCTAAGCTAGGCATCCAGGCTTGTATAATATCATTATTCAAGCCTGGATGCCTAGCTTAGAGATCCAAATACAAATAGCTTGAAGGCCGACAGTTATCAAGTATACCATACAGTCTTTGTATTCTAGCTAAGATTTAATGAAAGGTCAATTTACACCGAAATATAGCTATCTCGGTAGTTCTGCGTCCAATGTGGGAAGAGAGTTTGCTAGCAATTTAGTGTGGTACCAGCTAGCTAAATACAGTAACGTTAGTTCAGCTGGTTACCTCGTCTCTGTCTGAGATGACGACATTGCCCTCTTCCTGAGCTCGTCGTCGTTTCCTGGGACAATCATCGGTGCCTCTGTTCTCTCGCTTATTCCGAGGCATGTTGTTCGGTTGACTTTGGTGCTGAAATCGAGACAGATGTTTTAGTTAGCTAGCTACTGTAAGCTATCTTATGTTACGACAGTTGAGATCTGCTGCACACCCATCTTCCTGAGAATCGTGAAAAAATGAAAGTAGAACGGTTACTTATGCATAACGATTTCTGAGATTGAAGTTACAAACCCTTCAGTCCAATAGTAACACTCGCATTCAGTTTTAGGTAGCTATAATTTCTACTTTTAGCAACACATTTGACAAAATTCGTTTCAAGAAGCCATTTTCTTAAACCACGTGACTCAAAGCAGGGCGAACTTTTTGATAGAGGGGTGAAATGTGATGTCCTCTCTTTGGAATGCACATTTCAAACAGGTAACGTTAGAGTAAGCAAACATGCAAGGTAAGCGATCTTACAACACTAGAGAACCGTTCAAATGTTCATAAATGAAACTACAGCAAGCTGTGTAAAACTACCCCGTCAAAATAATGGCATAACTTTTTAGCAGCGCCACCAGCAGAACACAACTGTGAGGAGTTTACACAAATATGAGCGGTGTAGCTCATATTGCAGGACTTTGACTGTGGAAAATCACCTCACCAGTCAGTCTATTGTGTGTATTGGACATGTTATATTGCCATGTACAGCCTTAGCCTATTTCATGGACCCAAGATCCATAGGTATCAAGCATACTCAGTGAAACCCACAGAACACAGGGTGAAGAGTTTACACAAATATTAAGGTCGTAGCTCTTATTGCAAGACTTTGACACCACTGTGAAATAAGCCACATTAGCTCACCAGTCAATAGGCTGAATAGTGAAGTGATTGACACAGTCAAAGTCCTGCAATTAGAGCTATGGTGCTAATATGTGTGTACACTCTTCAGTTGTGCTCTGTGGGTGTCACTGAGTCGGCTGATACCAGGGATTTTGTGCTGCCGTAGTGCTCCCTCACTTTTTTCAATTTCAGAATACACTGAGTTGGTAAAAATATTTCTGTAAAATTCATTCTGAAAGATTCTATTTAATTACAACAAAAATTAAAGGAAAATGATGGCATGAATATGTAGGCTATAGCAGCCTATAGGTACAGTAACAGTCAAGTTTGGACACACCTGCTCATTCCAGGGTTTTGCTTTATTTTGACTATTTTCCACATTGTAGAATACTAGTGAAGACATCAAAACTATGGAATCATGTAGTTACCAAAAAATTATTAAACAAATCCTAATATATTTTATGAGAGAATGTAGCCACCCTTTGCCTTCATGACAGCTTTGCACACTCTTAGCATTCTCTCAACCAGCTTCATGAAGTAGTCACCTGGAATGCATTTCAATTAACAGGTGTGCCTTGTTAAGAGTTAATTTGTGGAATTTCTTTCCTTAATGCGTTTGATACAATCAGTTGTGTTGTGACAAGGTAGGGGTGGGTATACAGAAAATAGTCCTATTTGGTTAAAGACCAAGTCCATATTATGTCAAGAACCGCTCAAATAAGCAAAGAGAAACAACAGTCCATCATTACTTTACGACATGAAGGTCAGTCAATCCGGAACATTTCAAGAACTTTGAACATTTCTTCAAGTGCAGTCGCAAAAACCATCAAGCGCTATGATGAAACTGGCTCTCATGAGGACCGGCACAGGAAAGGGAGACCCAGAGTTACCTCTGCTGCAGAGGATAAGTTCATTAGAGTTACTGGCCTCAAAAATTGCAGCCCAAATAAATTATTCAGAGTTCAGGTAACAGAGCCATCTCAACATCAACTGTTCAGAGGCGACTGAATTTTAAATTTTATTACTTCACCTTTATTTAACCAGGTAGGCTAGTTGAGAACAAGTTTACAACTGCGACCTGGCCAAGATAAAGCAAAGCAGTGAGACACAAGATCACAATGATTGTGTATTTACCAGAACCAGATATAACCGTATTAAGACTACTGTAGCATAGTAGGCCTATATTACACCAAAAACATGTCATTTCTTATCTGAAGCGGAATAGTCACATTTATTTCCTCATGCAGCCCAAATGTAACAGCTCGTGCAACCAGGCAGGTTAAGCTTGGATTTCAACAAAATAGGCCTACAAGAAAAGCTAATAGTTTAATGGCATCTGCCTCAATTTGCCTGCGGAACAGTAATTCAAAAAATAGAAAAACATTTGACTGTGTGGGCATAGGTAGAAGACATTGCAATTGGAGGATGCATTTTATGCATAGGCTTAATGTTCAATGATATTCAATAGGCTATACCTGTCAGTACAAACTTTGATATTAGATAATGTGCACTCCCTCACCTAAATAAAATTGCACTACACCACTGGCTGATACCCCATTTCATGGACTCAAGATCCCTAGCTAAGACTGTACATTGCAATATGAAAGTTCAATACAAATAGTAGGTTGACCGGTGGGATAATGTGGCTCATTTCACAATCGACTGACGAGGTGATTTCCCAGTCAAAATCCTGCAATAAGAGCTAAAATGCTCATTTTTGTGTGAATTCTTCACAGGTGTGTTCTGTGGGTGTCACTGAGTAGGCTGTTACCCCATATCATGGACACAAAATCCATAAGTAAGGCTGTACAGTGAAATATAAGTATCCCCCAATGCAATTATGAAGTCTAATGCATCCACAGTGTGATTTAACTGACTTGTCCTTTTTGTCAAATTAACTAATTGTCTTTTGTTGAATTAATATAACATTACAAACTTGTTAAGCATTATCTAGTCCAAATTTGGCATGATTCCACTATTTGTATCTGTTTGCATCAGTTTAAATGCAGGACTTTTTACTGTTTTGGCTGAACTCTGCTGAAAACACAACTTCAGATTACATGCTTTTCGGTGTGGAGGCATGCATCAAACTTGGGTCAGCAAGCTGCTACAAGGGGGACAGATGTATGAATATATTTGATAGCTGTTCATCTGATTGATAAAGCTGATAAAAATGCCATTACTAGCCAGAAAGCTGCTGGGGTAAAGCAAGCTAACGTTTAGTTTACTCCACCGTCAGAGTTCAGTTTAGCTACTGTACAAACGAACTAGCTATGTAATTCGTAGCTATATTTTAAAGACTAACTAGTTCCTGACTATTCAACCATTTTTGACAAACTACCTGGTTCCCCTGCCTGTTTATTGGTGATTGAAAGTTGGCAAGAAAAATGCCCTTCCTAATTTCACTGCAACTAGACTGTTACCATATAATTTGGAATATTAGGCGTGTGCACATTTTACATGAGTGTTTCAATACCTACACTGAACAAAAATATAAACGCAACATGTAAAGTGTTTGGCCCATGTTTCAAGAACTGAATTAAAAGATCACAGAAATGTTTCATAAGCACAAAAAGCTTTTCTCTGAAATTTTATGCACAAATTTGTTTACATCCTGTTCGTGAGCATTTCTCCTTTGCCAATATAACCATCCACCTGACGTGTGGATATCAAAAAGCTGATTAAACAACATGATCATTATGCAGATGCACCTTGTGCTGGGAATAATAAAAGGCCACTCTAAAATGTGTAATTCTGTCACACAACACAATGCCACAGATGTCTCAAATATTGAGGGAGTGTGCAATTGGTATGCTGACCGCAGGAATGTCCACCAGAGGTGTTGCCAGATAATTTAATGTTAATTTCTCGACCATAAGTCACCTCCAACGTTGTTTCAGAGAATTTGGCAGCACGTTCAACCGGCTTCACAACCACAGACCATGTGAGGTGTTTGCTGCTGTCAACGTTGTGAACAGAGTGCCCCATTGTGGGGTTATGGTATGGGCAGGCATAAGCTACAGACAACAAACACAACTGCATTTAATCTATGGCAATTTGAATGAACAAAAATACAGTGATGAGATCCTGAGGCCCATGTGTTTTTATGTATGTATGAACAACAGATGTATCTGTATTCCAGTCATGTAAAATCCATAGATATAAATGTATTTCAATTGACTTAATTCCTCAAACTGTAAGTCAGTCAAATCTTTGAATTTGTTGTATGTTGCGTTTATTTTTTGTTCAGTATAGTTAACCAAGTAATTGACTGACTTAGCTAATTCTTATGTTTTTGTTGCATTTCAGGTAGTGGCATTGCTGATAGGCTAGCGATTCACACAGAACTTCAGAGTAGGAGTACTGATTTTAGGATCCATTTTACTTTCACAATTACACTGGCAAGGGGGAGTTTATCGTAGATCACTCCCTATTCTGAGACGCTTTGTGAATATGGGCCTTGGAAGAAAGCTGTTGCCCAATACTTTGCACAGCATTCACTTAACAGTAGGCAACCCTGACCCTGGAGTGCCGCAGTTATTGCAGGATTTTGTTCCAACTAGGCCCTCAGTTCCCTTGAACGTTTTCTACATTGCACAACGGTTTGTGCTGAACAACACTTTCCCAAAACGTTCTTAAACAGTCTGAGATATGTTTGCTCTGTGCCGGGGTGTGGCGTATTTAAAGGGCTATGGAGCATTTTGAACCCACAACCCAACCCTTCCCCGTTTTTCAACTGGTCGTTCTGTACAGTACTGCTATCATGTTTTTATGTACTGAATGCAGCCCTGACCAACTGAGATAATTGATCAGTTCAGTAATTGTGTAAATTCAATACACCTCGTCTTCCAGGTTGGTTAAATTAAAAACATGAAGTGCCAGAATTGCCTACCCCGATTTGTCAATGCTTATGAACTGAATTCAGTGTGTGAATTTCCATATCAATGACACTTAACAAAAGGGTTGCATTGTTAAACATGTAGAGTAAATGTTAACATGGCTTTGGTGATTTACAGGTGCATAATGCATTTGTCATCAGGCCACTGCATGCGGTGACGTGTACTTAGATCGTTACACTGACTGACTGAATACTGCTGCCTTCAGTGGTACTGGACGCAAGGGCCTTACCAGAGAGTACAGCAACTCTCAGCCATTCTGGCAACATGTATTGTATGTAGCTAGTCATTCATACAAACTGTTAGGGATGCAATCACGGACTTCTATTCACTTTGTCTACTTGTCCCGTTCAATCCTGTCTGGGATATACAGTTGAAGTCGGAAGTTTACATACACCTTAGGACATTTCTCCAAAAAGTACGATCTTTGTCCCCATGTGCAGTTGCAAACCGTAGTCTGGCTTTTTTATGGCGGTTTTGGAGCAGTGGCTTATTCCTTGCTGAGCGGCCTTTCGGGTGATGTCGATATAGGACTCGTTTGGTTGTGGATATAGATACTTTTGTACCTGTTTCCTCCAGCATCTTCACAGGGTCCTTTGCTGCTGTTCTGGGATTGATTTGCACTTTTCGCAACAAAGTACGTTCATCTCTAGGAGACAGAACGCGTCTCCTTCCTGAGCGGTATGACTGCAGGCATTTGGAAATTGCTCCCAAGGATGAACCAGACTTGTGGAGGTCTACAATTTTCTTTCTGAGGTCTTGGCTGATTTCTTTTGATTTTTCCATGATGTCAAGCAAAGAGGCACTGAGTTTGAAGGTAGGCCTTGAAATACATCCACAGATACACCACCAATTGACTCAGGCTAATTGACATCATTTATCAGAAGCTTCTAAAGTCATGACATTTTCTGAAAGTTTCCAAGCTGATTAAAAGCACAGTCAACTTAGTGTATGTAAACTTCTGACCCACTGGAATTGTGATACATAAGTGAAATAATCTGTCTGTAAACAATTGTTGGAAAAATTACGTGTCATGCACAAATTAGATGTCCTAACCAACTTGCCAAAACTATAGTCTGTTAACAAGACATTTGTGGAGTGGTTGAAAAACGAGTTTTAATGACTCCAACCCAAGTGTATGTAAACTTTCGACTTCAACTGTATGTGGCAGGGTCTATGGGAAATCACGGACTACAAAAAGAAAAGCAGTCATGTCACGGACACCGACGTCACGCTTCCAGACAAACTAAACTCCTTTGCCCACTGAGGATAATACAGTGCCAGCCCGCTAACAAGGACTGCGCCCCCTTCTCCGTGGCCGACGTGAGTAAAACATTTAAACGTGTTAACCCTCAAGGCTGCTGTCCTAGATGGCATCCCTAGCCGTGTCCTCAGAGCATGTGCAGACCAGCTGGCTGGTGTGTTTATGAACATATTCAATCGCTCCCTATCCCAGTCTGCTGTCCCCATATGCTTCAAGATGGCCAACATTTTTCCTGTACCCAAGAAGGCAAAGATAACTGAACTACATTACTACCGCCCCATAGCACTCACTTCTGTCATGAAGTGCTTTGAGAGACTAGTCAAGGATCATATCACCTCCACCTTACTGGCCACACTAGACCCACTTCAGTTTGCATACCCCCCAACAGGTCCACAGACAATGCAATCGCCATCACACTTCACACTGCCCTATCCCATCTGGACAAGAGGAATACCTATGTATAATTGACTACAGCTCATCATTCAACACCATAGTTCTCTCCAAGCTCATCATCTAGCTGAAGGCCCTGGGTCTCAACCCCGCACTGTGTAATTGTGTCCTGGACTTTGACGGGCCGCCCCCAGGTGTTGAAGGTAGGAAACAACATCTCCACTTCGTTGACCCTCAACACTGGAGCCTCACAAGGGTTGCGTGCTCAGCCCCCTCCTGTGCTGCCTGTTCAACCACGACTGCATGGTCATGCACGCCTCCAACTTAACCATCAAGTTTGCAGACAACACAACAGTAGTGGGCTTGATTACCAACAACAAACAACGAGACAGCCTACAGGGAGGAGGTGAGGGTACTCAGAGTGTGGTGTCAGGAAAACAACCTCTCACTCAACGTCAACAAAACAAAGGAGACGATCGTGAACTTCAGGAAACAGCAGAGGGAGCATCCCCCCATCCACATCGACGGGACAGTAGTGGAGGAGGTGGAAACTGTTAAGTTCCTCGGCATACACATCACAGACAAACTGAAATGGTCCACCCACACAGACAGTGTGGTGAAGAAGGTGCAACAGCGCCCCTTCAACCTCAGGAGGCTGAAGAAATTTGGCTTGTCACCCAAAACCCTGACAAACCTTTACAGATGCACAATCAAGATCATCCTGTCGAGCTGTATCAGAGCCTGGTACGGCAACTGCACCGCCCTCAACCGCAAGGCTCTCCAGAGGGTGGTGCGGTCTGCACAACGTATCACTGGGGGCAAACTACCTGCCCTCCATGACATATACAGCATCCGATGTCATAGGAAGGCCAAAAAGATCATCAAGGACAACAACCACCCGAGCCACTGCCTGCTCACACCGCTACCATCCAGAAGGCAAGGTCAGTACAGGTTTATCAAAGCTGGGGCCGAGAGACTGAAGAACAGCTTCTATCTCAAGGCCATCAGACTGCTAAATAGCTATCACTAACTCAGAGAGGCTGCTGCCTACATTGAGACCCAATCACTGAACACTTTTTAATAAATGGATCACTAATCACTTTAAACAATGCCACTTTACTAATGTTTACATATCTTATATTAGTCATATGTATATACTGTATTTTATACCTTCTATTGCATCTTGCCTATGCCGCTCGGCCATCGCTCATCCATATATTTATAGGTGCATATTATCATTCACCCCTTTAGATTTGTGTGTATTAGGTAGTTGTTGGGAAATTGTTTGATTACTTGTTAGATATTACTGCACTCTCGGAACTAGAAGCACAATCATTCCGCTACACTCGCATTAACACCAGCTAACCATGTGTATGTGACAAAAAAACATTTAATTTGATTTTTGCAGAAAATGAGTTTAAGGAAAATGAAAGTAGACAATGAATGTAGGATGTTCCAGTAAGAGTGGACATCGAAACATTACTTTTTATTGAGGTATCAGGGAAAGCTGTGTGCTTTGTGTGCAAAGAGAGCATCACTGTCTTGAAAGACTACAACTTGTCCCAACACTTCCTGCCGAAGCATGCAGAGAAATATAGGAATATGTCGTCTGAGCAGAGGGCAAGTGCATCGAAACAGTTATTTTCTCAGTTGTAAAAGTAGAATTGCGAGAGATAGCTATGTACTGTCCACAAAATTGCTAAACATAGCAATCTATTCGCTGAGGGCGAATTCATTAAAGAATGTTTAATTGACTCTGCAAGCAATACTTTGCCCCGACAAGAAAAAGCTGTTTGAAAATGTTTCCCTGTCAAGACGAACAGTGACACGCCGTGTTGAGGACATCGCAGACAATATGGAACAACAGTTGAAAGACACGGTAAAGTATTTCACCTATTTCCCCATGGCCCTGGATGAGAGCAGTGATGGACGTGACACAGTGCAGTTGTTGATATTCTTACGAGGCATAACCCCAGACTTTGAAATTACAGAGGAGCTTGCTTCAGTGCAGTCAATGAAGAGCACAACCACAGGGAAAGATTTTATTGGAGGAGGTTAATAAGTGTGTGGAAAAGCTGGGACTGAGTTTTGAAAAGTTATTTAGTGACCACTGATGGGTGCCCAAACTTGACAGGAAAAAGTGTTGGAATTTTGAAAAGGATACAAGATCAAGTAGCTGAGCTGAACCCAGATCAGAAAATTATTTTCCTGCATTGCATTATTCATCAGGAGGTGCTCTGTGAATGTGTTCTGAAAATGAGCCATGTTGTGGATACAGCCACTAAATCTTTAAAACACAGGCAGTTTTTCTCACTGTTGGAAGAGACAGAGTCGGGTCATGCAGATCTCCCCTACCACACAAATGTGAGATGGCTGAGTTTGGGGAAAGTGCTTAAAAGGGTGTGGGACCTGAAGTCGGAGATAGATACGTTTTTGCAAATGAAAGGAAAATATGTGGATATTCCTCAACTGCAAGATAAAGAATGGTTGGCTGATTTTGCCTTCACCATCGATATCATGGCCCTCATGAATTAACTGAATTCCAAACTACAAGGGAAGGGCCTTTTTCATATCAGATGTACAGCCTTGTCAAACCTTACAGGGAAAATGACTCCTCCTGACCCGCCAAATAGAAGCCAACAATCTCACCCACCTTCCAACACTACTAGTCTGTTCCCTATCAGATGATCAGCAGGAGAAGTGTACATCGCTGCTGTGTGCTTCAAACGGTGAGTTTTCATCGTTTTAAAGAGTTCGAAGTGTTGGAAAATGACATGCTGTTGGTTTCCTCTCCTATCACCTTCAATGTGGATCATGCTCCCACTGACCTGCAACTTGAGCTTATCGATCATCAGAGAAGCAGTGATTAGAGAACTATTCAAAACAATGTCACTGAAAAGGTTCTATGCATTTCTCGATGAACAAAACTTTCCAAAGATTAGGAGACATGCTCAGAAGATGTTTGTACTGTTTGGGTCAAACTATGTATGTGAAGACATTTTCAGTGATGAAATATAACAAGTCAAGGCACAGATCATCTCTTACTGACTCACCTCTCAGCAATCCTGCGCATAGCGATGTCAGAAACTATACCTGACTTCATTGCTCTAGTCAAGGCCCATCAGAGACTTCACTCCTCACACTGATTGAGTAGTTTAAATGTAATGTTGAGCTCTCTCTCTTTCTTGTGTTTTTGTGCATACCCATTTTAAGCTAGAGCAGGCCTGGGCAATTATTTTCCATGGAGGGCCACAAAATATATTTTTGCCATCCCGGGCCAGAATCATATTACAGGATTATACATCATGTGTATGAATATGTTGACAGATATATCTACTGTAAATCATGTCCAGATATGCTACTTATTTTACTTTTTTAACATGCACAAAAATAAACCACATCCATGTTCTCCTTTTGGTAGGTATTTTCATTATTAAACACAGAGGGGAAAGCACAGTGCATTCAGCACCACGGACAGAGCTCTTGTTAAGCGATCTAAATCTCAATCTGCCTCTCTTGCATGATCCCCAGCCCATACCCCTACAATCAACACATACCACTACTTTCCCCAATGCTACACATTCCTTTGTCTCATGCCCTTCTGCACACTTCTCACACCTAGGAACCTCCCTCCTACACACTGCTGCCATATGCCCATAAGCTTGACACCTGTAACAACGTAATGTATTTGGTACAAAAGCTCGTACAGGATAACTTGTATATATCCAAATATCACTTTGTCGGGCAAAGACTCAACTTCAAAACTCAAAAGAACAGACAATGACTCTTCTGTTACCCTGTCTGCGTCGCACCAAACAACGAGCATCACAAGTCCAAGGAATCTGCCCCATCAGTTGGTCAACTTTTACATTTACTGCTACCCCAGTAATCATTCCTTTCAATGGCATCCTTTTCTTGAGAGCGAAACAATTCACATTTCTTGCCCACATTCGTTTAACGCCGAGCGTCTTCTCCCTCTGACCAGCAGAAACAAACAATTATCACAAGACCACTTCTGGTTACCCTCACGGATTCCACAGTACCCAACTCTGTTTTCACCCACCCTAAAACCACAAATGGATCAGCCAAAAGGCAAGGGCCACTTTTCCCAAAAACTTCACTCCTAATGTCACAGACTCATCTTTATCCTGCCCCTCACTCAGTGCAAGCCTCCGGCTCCAACAACTTCACCACACCTACCACGTCCGATACTTCGCCCTCATTCATTTCCATTTCTCCTCCTGTCTTCAGCTCACTCTGTTTACACTTTCTACCTTTCTTCTTCAACAAACCATCTCCCTTTTTTCTGCCATTTTGAACCGACTTAAGCTCACCATCCTCCCTCTCTCTCTTAGACCTCCTCTGCTTCTCCTTTTCCCTCCATTCCTCCTCCGTATTCCAAGTATACGTCTCCTTATGATAATACTGCACATCTGACATCTTGTTCTTGCTTTTTCAAGGGACGCCGCTTAACAGTGCATCCCACTGATAATGCAGCTGCTTCGTCTTGATGTTATTTGTTATCATGCAGTCACTCAAAGCCCTGTGGCATTGATCAACCAATGGTGTTAGATAACACCCACATAAATTTGCTTGACACCCCTCATCATATTGCAGGAAGAAATACAAAATAAATAAATGGAAAAAAAATAATAGAAATGAATAAATTAAAGTGGGATTAATTTTTTTATTAATGATTTATCTATGTGTGGATTCATCAATTGAGTTCTGTATTGATGCATTTTTGTGCATTAATGCAATTATTTATTTGTGCATTTTTATTCATACAAAGCAACTGGGAACTCGGCAATCTCCGACATCAGTGCATTTAAGACAACTGGGAACTCGGAGATAAAAACGAGCTCCGACTGGGAAAAAGTAGTTTTGAACCGTCATCCAACTCGGAATTCCAAATCGGGGAACTCTAACCTCTTTCTAAACCTACAGCTCAGACTTTCAGTCCTGAAGATCACTGACGTCATGATTTTACCTCGTTTTTCCCGATTTCCAGTTGTCTTGAAAGCTCGCTCTTTGGTGTCGTCACGATTACGCATGTGCCCGCTGCTGCTGACACGACAGAAAACATGGCGCTCGAGGAACCAAATGGAGATTTTCCATATTTACCTTCAGGGGTGGCGGAGGGTAAGATGATGTTTTCCTTCGCTCAATATAATTGATATCCACTTTGGTCTAATATGCATTATTTATTATAGCCAAAACCAAGGGCTACCGCCTTAGCCCATGTGAACAGAGCATAAACAATCCACGCTAGCAATACCTACATCTGCACTATTCTAGCTAGCTATTAGCCATTTGAGCAGCAAGTTCCAAGGTCGATGCAATGCATTAGTGAAGGAATAATGTTACCTAGCAGCTAGCTATTTTCAAATCCACCTTGGCCTTACGAAGGACGCCATTGATTTGTATATACTTTTAGTCTTTATTTCTGTGTCTGAAGTAAATTGGCCAAATCGGTAGCTAGTGCAGTAACGTTAGTACCACTAAGCTAGTTAACGTTCTAACAACAACCACGCATGAAGCAGTACTCTAATTGAAAGGTCCATTGCAGCTGTTACCTCTATCAAAAAAAATCTGGGTAACAACTTAATACCTTACTGTGATATTCTTTCAATTAAAATGGTTAAAAGGAAACCGCTTCTGAGCAATTTGTCAGGCAGAACGGAGGGGGGCTATGCTATTGGCAGAGGTTTAGACTTCTCTTTCTTATTACATGCTGACCACACCGCTTGCGTGCGTGAGCGTTGCAAAATACATTCAAACACGTTATTCAATTAATTTGCGTCTGCGTTGCCAAGCCCTAAAATAGAAATGAGTTCTATTTGTGACTCTTAACACGGTGCAAGTCCTGCCTCTCCCACTCCTCACTGTTTATAGAAGCAGATACCCACATGCCATCTTCTCATTGGTTATACCTACATGGGTGAATGAAAGATGAAAGTTTGGTCAGTCATCGTGGTAACTATAAAAGTTAAATGACAATCGCCCTATAAAGTCCAAAGAAGAAAAAGCATGAAGGATAGCTGACTAGAAACGATAAGGTTGACCGTTTTATGTGTGGATTAATTGTAGGAGTAGAGGAGCTTGTACATTTCAGGTAAAATAACAACTCCATGTTTATACCCCAGAACAAATTAGCTAGCAACAGCAAGCTAGCTAGCTAAATAGGACAAATTAGCTAGCAACTGGAAGCCATCTAGCTAAATTGCCATAAATGTTTAATGCTTTTTGACCTGTCCCCAAATTAATATATTTGGTTGAGTTTGTTTTGATATTTCAACCTGCGTGTCGTGATTGCGTTTGGTGTGCGGGGACAAAATCAATAGGCGCGTGGCCGGTTTGGTACGGGTGATGTCACCATGAAAGGCCAAAACTCCCTCCTACCAAACAGGCAGAAATGTCAGGTGGTCTTTTCAAACAGCTCTTTCACTAAAAGTGCATTATCATTTTCAGTTATTATTCCAACCTCCATGTGAAATGTATATAACAGAGAAATCACTTTTTTGACTGCACTGGGCCTTTTAACTTAGCTGTGAGTGCTTCATCAAAGGCAGAAGAGCATCATAGTGATACCACAGATGGATGGATATATACAGATATTCGATGTCTTCTTTTTTTTAAAGCAATGCTGACATTATTTTTCAGTAAACAAAATGATAAAGGAGAATGGTGACCTTTTTTCTGATGCCCTGTGCAAAATCTGCAGTGCTGTCCTGAATTCTGACTCCCAGAAACTTGCACATTATCAGGTCGGTGATCCCACTTGAGTTCGATATTTATTCACGGTCATCTTCTTGACCACTATACAGAGCAGCATCTGATGTTTTCATTCTTACATTCGGTCATTCTTTTCAGAGCAAAAAGCATGCCAACAAAGTGAGACGCTACATGAGCATCCACAAAGAAGAGGAGCCCACCATCAAAAGGTTCAAGTCGCCTTCGGGAGACAGTGTAAGTTTATTTCTCAGCTAGACATTTAGATTATTATTATTTTTTTTGTAATTGAGCAGACACTCTTATCCAGAGCGACTTACAGTAGTGAGTGCATTCATTTTCCTACTGGTTCCCCATGGAAATCAAACCCACATCCCTGGCGTTGCAAGCGCCATGCTCTACCAACTGAGCCAGATGGGACCAGCTAGAAAAGGTTTTATCCTGCCCTGCCCAGTATAAATAGACAGCGTTCATGGATAGAGCGCCCTTAACCTTTTTGTGTCCTCTGTTGTTGTACTTTGCTGTATCCCACCCATCTCCAGGCCAGCAGTAATGGCGAGACGGACCGCTCCAAAGCCTGTCATATATGTAACATGACATTCTCCTCTCCGGTGGTGGCTGAGTCCCACTACCAGGGCAAGGTGCACACCAAGAACCTGAGACTGAAGACCTTTGGCAACCAGACCCCAGGTAATGGGCCATCGACACTTATGGCCATATATGAGAAAAGCCTGTTTTAAATTTTCCACCCCATCTGCACGCATTTCCTTTTTCTCCTCATTCTGTGTTATTCTTCTGTCGCATACCTGTATTTGTTAAATGTGTAAAAATATAACTTCAACCCCCCCCTTTCCTGTTTGATGAACGTTTCATATCCTGCCTCCAACCTCCCCAGTAGCACTACCTCAGGCTGTGGCCCCAGTGGTGAAAAAGAAGAAGAAGAAGAAGGAGGCTCAATCAGAGGAGGCTGGCAACGTGGCATCGTCAGGCCCGGCCGAGGACGACCAGGGCAACTTCTGTTCCATCTGCCATGCCTCGTTCAACAACCCCCTCATGGCCAAGCAGCACTACGAAGGCAAGAAGCATAAAAAACAGCTGACCCAGCAGAAGCTTATGGAGACCTATGGGCCATCCACTGCCTCAGGTAGGACAGCCTCATGTGGCCAGGCTTTTCTCTTTTTGTAAGCCTAGAGGAGTTCTCCTTAGGAAGACTATAAAAATGGGTGGAGTCGAGATGGAAATATTTATATACACAGAATATACCAAACATTAGGAACACCTTTCTTCTAATTTGGGTTGAGGAATAGCCTATGCATTGTTGATTCCTGCTATGAATGTATCTGCAGGTCTGTTTTGCTGTCTGCTGCTGTGAGCGAGCCACTCTCTCTCCCCACTGTGCATGGAGGAGAGAGAGATGCGTTATGAGAAGCAGAAGCATTTGACATTGCTCAAAATGCAATTGCGGGAGAGACCGTTTTCAACGCAACTATAGTTTATTTCTCACCTCTTAATATTTTGTTAATTGCACCACTTTACAACCGAAGTAAGCTGTAGTATGGTTTTGATTCGCTCGTGGAGCAAAGCGCACCAATTACAGTGACTAGCACTACATCAAGTGGCCTAGTCCAAATGCTGAAAAGTTTTGGTAGGATATTAGCCTACATTTACTGATTAATCAATAAGCCTACATGGTTTATATAGCAACAATATCATATTTAGAGTTAGCTAAGTGTTTTGAGTTCCCACTTCCTCAGGAATAATATAGCCAATAGTTACATATGTCAGAAATTTCTCTGAAGAGCCAAAAATATACACTGCTCAAAAAAATAAAGGGAACACTTAAATAACACTAACTCCAAGTCAATCACACGTCTGTGAAATCAAACTGTCCACTTAGGAAGCAACACTGATTGACAATAAATTTCACATGCCTTTGTGCAAATGGAATAGACAACAGGTGGAAATTATAGGCAATTAGCAAGACACCCCCAATAAAGGAGTGGTTCTGTAGGTGGTGACCACAGACCACTTCTCAGATCCTATGCTTCCTGGCTGATGTTTTGGTCACTTTTGAATGCTGGCGGTGCTTTCACTCTAGTGGTAGCATGAGACTGAGTCTACAACCCACACAAGTGGCTCAGGTAGTGCAGCTCATCCAGGATGGAACATCAATGCGAGCTGTGGCAAGTACTTCCGGCGCCGACAGAGATGGCCGCCTCGCTTCGCGTTCCTAGGAACCTATGCAGTTTTTTGTTTTTTTACGTGTTATTTCTTACATTAGTACCCCAGGTCATCTTAGGTTTCATTACATACAGTCGAGAAGAACTACTGTATATAAGGTCAGCGTCAACTCACCATCAGTACGACCAAGAATATGTTTTTCGCGACGCGGATCCTGTGTTCTGCCTTACAAACAGGACAACGGAATGGATCGCATGCAGCGACCCAAAAAACGACTCCGAAAAAGTGGCGGTCTTCTGGTCAGACTACGGAGACGGGCACACCGTGCACCACTCCCTAGCATTCTTCTTGCCAATGTCCAGTCTCTTGACAACAAGGTTGATGAAATCCGAGCAAGGGTAGCATTCCAGAGGGACATCAGAGACTGTAACGTTCTGTGCTTCACGGAAACATGGCTCACTGGAGAGACTCTATCCGAAGCGGTGCAGCCAACGGGTTTCTCCACGCATCGCACCGACAGAAACAAACACCTTTCTGGTAAGAAGAGGGGTGGGGGTGTATGCCTTATGGCTAACGAGGCATGGTGCGATGAAAGAAACATACAGGAACTCAAATCCTTCTGTTCACCTGATTTAGAATTCCTCACAATCAAATGTAGACCGCATTATCTACCAAGAGAATTCTCTTCGATTATAATCACAGCCGTATATATCCCCTCCCAAGCAGACACATCGATGGCTCTGAACAAACTTTATTTAACTCTTTGCAAACTGGAAACCATTTATCCGGAGGCTGCATTCATTGTTGTTGTGGATTTTAACAAGGCTAATCTGAAAACAAGACTCCCTAAATTTTATCAGCATATCGATTGCGCAACCAGGGGCGGAAAAACCTTGGATCACTGTTACTCTAACTTCCGCGACGCATATAAGGCCCTGCCCCGCCCCCCTTTCGGAAAAGCTGACCACGACTCCATTTTGCTGATACCTGCCTACAGACAAAAGCTTAAAAAAAGAAGCTCCCACGCTGAGGTCTGTCCAACGCTGGTCCGACCAAGCTAACTCCACACTCCAAGACTGCTTCCATCACGTGGACTGGGACATGTTTCGTATTGCGTCAAATAACAACATTGACGAATACGCTGATTCGGTGTGCGAGTTCATTAGAACGTGCGTTGAAGATGTCGTTCCCATAGCAACGATTAAAACATTCCCTAACCAGAAACCTTGGATTGATGGCAGCATTTGCGTGAAACTGAAAGCGTGAACCATTGCTTTCAATCAAGGCAAGGTGTCTGGTAACATGACTGAATACAAACAATGCAGCTATTCCCTCCGCAAGGCTATCAAACAAGCTAAGCGTCAGTACAGAGACAAAGTAGAATCCCAATTGAACGGCTCAGACACGAGGCATGTGGCAGGGTCTACAGTCAATCACGGACTACAGGAAGAAATCCAGCCCAGTCACGGACCAGGATGTCTTGCTCCCAGGCAGACTAAATAACTTTTTTGCCCGCTTTGAGGACAATACAGTGCCACTGACACTGCCTGCAACGGAAAAATGCGGTCGCTCCTTCACTGCAGCCGAGGTGAGTAAAACATTTAAACGTGTTAACCCTCGCAAGGCTGCACGCCCAGACGGCATCCCCAGCCGCGCCCTCAGAGCATGCGCAGACCAGCTGGCTGGTGTGTTTACGGACATATTCAATCAATCCCTATACCAGTCTGCTGTTCCCACATGCTTCAAGAGGGCCACCATTGTTCCTGTTCCCAAGAAAGCTAAGGTAACTGAGCTAAACGACTACCGCCCCGTAGCACTCACTTCCGTCATCATGAAGTGCTTTGAGAGACTAGTCAAGGACCATATCACCTCCACCCTACCTGACACCCTAGACCCACTCCAATTTGCTTACCGCTCAAATAGGTCCACAGACGATGCAACCTCAACCACACTGCACACTGCCCTAACCCATCTGGACAAGAGGAATACCTATGTGAGAATGCTGTTCATCGACTACAGCTCGGCATTCAACACCATAGTACCCTCCAAGCTCGTCATCAAGCTCGAGACCCTGGGTCTCGACCCCGCCCTGTGCAACTGGGTACTGGACTTCCTGACGGGCCGCCCCCAGGTGGTGAGGGTAGGTAACAACATCTCCTGACGTCCACAGGCGGGGGTTGTGCTTACAGGCCAACACCGTGCAGGACATTTGGCATTTGCCAGAGAACACCAAGATTGTCAAATTCGCCACTGGCGCCCTGTGTTCTTCACAGATGAAAGCAGGTTCACACTGAGCACATGTGACAGACGTGACAGTCTGGAGACGCCGTGGAGAAGGTTCTGCTGCCTGCAACATCCTCCAGCATGACCGGTTTGGCGGTGTGTCAGTCATGGTGTGGGGTGGCATTTCTTTGGGGGGCCGCACAGCCCTCCATGTGCTCGCCAGAGGTAGCCTGACTGCCATTAGGTACCGAGATGAGATCCTCAGACCCCTTGTGAGACCATATGCTGGTGCGGTTGGCCCTGGGTTCCTCCTAATGCAAGACAATGCTCGACCTCATGTTGCTGGAGTGTCAGCAGTTCCTGCAAGAGGAATGCATTGATGCTATGGACTGGCCCGCCCGTTCCCCAGACCTGAATCCAATTGAGCACATCTGGGACATCATGTCTCGCTCCATCCACCAACGCCACGTTGCACCACAGAGTGTCCAGGAGTTGGCGGATGCTTTAGTCCAGGTGTGGCAGGAGATCCCTCAGGAGACCATCCGCCACCTCATCAGGAGCATTCCCAGGTGTTGTAGGGAGGTCATACAGGCATGTGGAGGCCACACACACTACTGAGCCTCATTTTGACTTGTTTTAAGGACATTACATCAAAGTTGGATCAGCCTGTGGTGTGGTTTTCCACTTTAATTTTGAGTGTGACTCCAAATCCAGACCTCCATGGGTTGATAAATTTGATTTCCATTGATAATTTGTGATTTTGTTTTCAGCACATTCAACTATGTAAAGAAAAAAGTATTTAATAAGAATATTTCATTCATTCAGATCTAGGTTGTTTTTATTGTTCCGTTTATTTTTTTGAGCAGTGTATATTAATTAGAGGTCGACCGACTGATTTTTTTAAAAAACGATTATTGGAGGACCAAAAAAAAGCTGATAGTGATTAATCAGCCAATTTGATATATATTTGTAATAATGGCAATACTGAATGAACACTTAACTTAATATAATACATCTATTTAGTCTCAAATAAATAATGAAACATGTTAAATTTGATTTAAATAATGCAAAAACAGTGTTGGAGAAGAAAGTAAAAGTGCAATATGTGTCGTGTAAAAAAAGCTAACGTTTTAAGTTCCTTGCTCAGAACATGAGAACATATGAATGCTGGTAGTTCAATATTCCCAGTTAAGAAGTTTTAGGTTGTTGTTATTATAGGAATCATGACGCGTCGACTATTTCTCTCTATACCGTTTTTTATTTGACCATCCTACGGATCCTTGACTTCGGCGATGTCATTTACAAAATAGCCTCCAACACTGTACTCAACTAATTGTATGCAGTCTATCAGTGCCATCCATTTTGTCACCAAAGCCCCATATACTACCCACCACTGCAACCTGTATGATCTCCTTGGCTGGCCCTTGCTTCATATTCGTTGCCAAACCCACTGGCTCCAGGTCATTTTCAAGTCTCTGCTAGGTAAAGCCCCGCCTTATCTTAGCTCACTGGCCACCATAGCAGCACCCACCCATAGCACGCGCTCCAGCAGTTATATCTCGCTGGTCACTCCCAAAACCAATTCTTCCTTTGGCCGCCTCTCCTTCCAGTTCTCTGCTGCCAATGACTGGAACGAACTGCAAAAATCTCTGAAGCTGGAGACTCTTACCTCCCCCACTAGATTTATACTCACAGAACACTGCACCTGTACATGGCTCATCTGTAAATAGTCCATCCAATCTACCTCATCCCCATACTGTATTTATTTATCTTGCTCCTTTGCACCCCAGTATCTCTACTTGCACATTCATCTTCTGCACATCCTACCATTCCAGTGTTTAATTGCTATATTGTAATTACTTTGCCACCATGGCCTATTTATTGCCTTACCTCTCTTATCCTACCTCATTTGCACATGCTGTATATAGATTGTTCTACTGTATTATTGATTGCATGTTTGTTTATTCCATGTGTAACTCTGTTGTTGTATGTGTCGAACTGCTTTGCTTTATCTTGGCCAGGTCGCAGTTGCAAATGAGAACTTGTTCTCAACTAGCCTACCTGGTTAAATAAAGGTGAAATAAATATAATTCGTATACCTTTTGACTATTGGATGTTCTTATAGGCACTTTAGTATTGCCAGGCAAATCTGGCGAGTTGATAGGCTTGAAGTCATAAACAGCGCTGTGCTTCAATCATTTCTAAGAGCTGCTGGCAAAACGCCGTAAAGTGCTGTTTCAAGGAATGCTTATGAGCCTGCTGCTGCCTACCACGGCTCAGTCAGACTGCTCTATCAAATCAGAGACTTAATTATAATAAACACAGAAATACGAGCCTTCGGTCATTAATATGGTCAAATCCGGAAACTATAACTTTGAAAACAAAACGTTTATTCTTTCACTGAAATACACAACTGTTCTGTATTTTATTGAACGGGTGGCAATCATAAGTCTAAAGTATAAATAATACTGTTACATTGCACGACCTTCAATGTTATGTCATAACTATGTAAAATTCTGGCAAATTGAATTATGATCTTCACACAGTTCGCAACGAGCCAGGCGGCCCAAACTGCTGCATATACACTGACTCTGTTTGCACTGAACGCAAGAGAAGTGACACAATTTCCCTAGTTTATATTGTCTGTTAACATACATTTCTTCTAACTAAATATGCATGTTTAAAAATCTATACTTCTGTGTGTTGATTTTAAGAAAGGTATTGATGTTTATGGTTAAGGACATTTTTGAAACGATTGCTTTTTTTTCACGAATGCGCTTTTGTTAAATCATCACCCGTTTGGCGAAGTTGAAGTAGGCTGATTCGGTGATAAAATAACAGGCACCGCATTGATTATGCAACGCAGGATAAGCTACTTAACTACACATAGTTGATGATATTACTAGGTTAACTAGTGATTTATGTAAATGTTTTTAAAGTTTTTTTTATATAAGATAAGTTAATGCTAGCTAGAAACTTATCTTGGCTCCTTGCAGCCACAGGGTCCTTTTGCCGCTGCACTCGCATAACAGGTGGTCAGCCTGCCACACAGTTTCCTCGTGGATTGCAATATGATCAGCGTCCAAAAAGGCCAATTACCGATTTGTTATGAAAACTTGAAATCGGCCCTAATTAATCGGCCATTTTTTATTTATTTTTTATTTTACCGTTATTTAACTAGGCAAGTCAGTTAAGAACAAATTCTTATTTTCAATGACGGCCTAGGAACAGTGGGTTAACTGCCTGTTCAGGGGCAGAACGACAGATTTGTATCTTGTCAGCTCGGGGGTTTGAACTTGCAACCTTCCTGTAGCTAGTCCAACGCTCTATTCACTAGGCTACCCTACCCTGCCATATATATGACCAGTATGTTAGCAGGCATAAAAGAAACGCCTGAAACTAAGTTTTATGTTTGGTAAGACCAGACAGCCATGGACACCCAACCTGTGGAAGGAAAAGCCCATGGTTTAGAACTTTGCATATGGTTGAGGCCATTCTTTCTAACAAGTGTTAATACGTGTCTCTGGACTGTAATATACGGTAGGAGCCAGACAGTACGGGCAAATCAATTGTGTGCCAATGCAGTATTGGGTCATTGCATGAAGGTTTTATGTGTCTAAAATGTAGTTCCTTGCCAACTAGTCCCTTCTGTGTCTCCAGCTTCCACAGTAAAGGGCTACCCATGTACTGTATGCAACATCGAACTGAACTCTGTGGAACAGTATCAGGCACACATCAGTGGCTCCAAACATAAGAACCAGTATGTATCTCTCTCTCTCTCTCTCTCTCTCTCTCTCCAATCTCCAGTGAGCCAGTATAAACAACAACCACTGCATGCGCACACCAGTGTATACCCCACTATTTGCCAAGATAGTTTGTTTTGATTCCTAACAGCAGTTAACATATGCAGAAAATACCTGTTACTGACTATTTTGTTTCTATGTTTAGTGGCTTTGTTCTAATCAATTTCAATATTTTTTTCCCAGCGTCAGAGGGAAGAAAGCGAGCAGCCCGATGTTCATCGACCCATCGGAAAACAAGTACACAGCAGAAAACCAGCAGTCAGAGTACCAGTATACACCTGAAGCCGAACCAGTACAGGAGGACTGGGGTGCTTTCAGCCAAGATTACGAGTGACGAGCCTCCCAGTACCCCCCCACCAACACCACAGTTCCCTCAGCTACGGCCAGAAGGATCACCTGACCAGGAAAAGCTCTAGGTCCTTGTTTCAATACAGGTTACAACTAGGATCCAGAGTTTTCTTTTTTTCTGTTCATGTCAGGAAAAATCCCTGGACAGAGGGCAGCCTATATGTGGTGGTCTTTCTGTGGTGTTGTATCTGCCTCATGGATGAATCTCAACTCCAGCTCTATATCATTCTGTCAACTCCATGTCTAAATCCCAGTACATATTCACTACCGGTCAAAAGTTTTAGAGCACCTACTCATTCAAGGGGTTTTCTTTATTTGTACTCTTTCTACATTGTAGAATAATACTGAAGACATCAAAACTATGAAATAACACATGGAATCATGTAGTAACCAAAAAAGTGTTAAATCAAACAATATTTTTTTATTGAGATTCTTCAAATATCCACCGTTTGCCTTGATGACAGCTTTGCACACTCTTGGAATTCAATCAACCAGCTTCACCTGGAATGCTTTGACAACAGTCTTGAAGGAGTTCCCACATATGCTGAGCAGTTGTTGGCTGCTTTTCCTTCACTCTGTGGTCTGACTATTCTTCCTAAACCATCTCAATTTGGTTGAGGTTGGGAGATTGTGGAGGCCAGGTCATCTGATGCAGCACTCCATCACTCTCCTTCTTGGTCAAATAGCCCTTACACAGCCTGGAGATGCGTCTTTAGCCCTTACACAGCCTGGAGATGCGTCTTTAGCCCTTACACAGCCTGGAGATGCGTCTTTAGCCCTTACACAGCCTGGAGATGCGTCTTTAGCCCTTACACAGCCTGGAGATGCGTCTTTAGCCCTTACACAGCCTGGAGATGAGTCTTTAGCCCTTACACAGCCATAATGCGTCTGCGGTTGGAATCTAAAATTTGGAATCCAGTCCAAAGGACAGATTTCTACCGGTCGAATGCCCGTTGCTCGTGTTTCTTGGCCCAAGCAAGTCTCTTCTTGTTGGTGTCCTTTAGTCCTGGTTTCTTTGCAGCAATTTGACCATGAAGGCCTGATTTCACGCATTCTCCTCTGAACAGTTGATGTCTGTTACTTGAACTCTGTGAAGCATTTATTTGGGCTGCAATTTCTGAGGCTGGTAACTAATGAACTTCTCCTCTGCGGCAGAGGTAACTCTGGGTCTCCCTTTCCTGTGGCAGTCCTCATGAGAGCGAGTTTCATCATAGCGCTTGATGATTTTTGTAACTGCACAAGTTCTTAATGTTCTGTATTGACTGACCTTCATGTCTGAAATTAATGATGTTCTGTCGTTTCTCTTTGCTTATTTGAGCTGTTCTTGCCATAATATGGATTTAGTAAATCCTCTGTATACCACCCCTACCTTGCCATAACACAATTGATTGGCTCAAATGCATTAGAAATTCCACAAATTAACTTTTAACAAGGCACACCTGTTAATTGAAATGCATTCCATGTGACTACCTCATGAAGCTGGTTGAGAGAATGCCAAGAGTGTGCATAGCTGTCATCAAGGCAAAGGGTGGCTGCTTTGAAGAATCTCCAATTTGTTTTTGGTTATTACATGATTCCATATGTGTTATTTCATAGTTTTGATGTCTTCACTATTATTCTACAATATAGAAAAACCCTTGAATGAGTAGGTGTTCATAAACTTTGGACTAGCAGTGTGTGTTGGTTGTGTTTCTAGTCGGTCAGACCAGAGAGGAATAGAGGCTCCTGGACATGTTCTCTCATTCTGTTCAGTTCAAAATGATGTCATAAATATTTAAAATTCCAGACAATACAGTACAATGATATGACTGTGGTCAGAATTTCCCTGGATGTTCCTTTCGTTTGTGCGAGGGACTTGCAGTTGTGTTCTGGTTCTGTGTGAAATTGTTGTTTGTTTTTTACCATCTTTTTTCCATTTAGGCCTCTAATCCTTGTCCCCCCCAACACTCGTTCTTTTGATCCCTCTTTTTAAACGTTTCTCTTCGACTGGCTGAAGAGAAACTCCAACATATCCTGTACAGAAAGTTATTTCTAGAATTGTTACTCGTTCTATTAATTATATTTCTTTCGGTTTGCTGTTAGCAACATGGAGAGTGACTTGGGATCTGTTTATACAGGAAGCACAATTCTGATATTTTTCCACTAGTCCTTTGACCAACCAGAATGCTATTTTGACAAAATATCAGAATACTTCTGCTTGTGTAAATGCGTCCTTGGAAGTTTTTTTTATGTTACATTTTCTGCACCCACCAACCTCTGTGAGAACCTAGATTGATGTTTATTTTAAGTAAAAGACTGGCAGATAAGCACATCCTATAATTGTTTTATTATATGCACATGGGCTTGTATCAGTTTACAAACTGCGCTGTCATACCAACAATATGCCGCAGCAGAGAAGTAATGTCATATTCTAACTGTGCTTTTTATTAGGAATGCGCTGTCGGTACCAGGACTTAAAAATCTATGTATTTGTGTTTTGGTCACACAGGAAAAAGGAAATGAAACAACTTACGTACAATGTGACATATACCTTTACTAGACATCTGCTGTGCTATGTCATAGTTGTAGAATTCATGCAATAATGTTTTATTCTGTAGTTGTCCTTCTGTGCTGGTTGGGCCAGGAAAGATTGTCAGAATGTTGGTCAACATTTTGTGAGTCTGGTGGAGTGGATTTGTCTGATGTGATTGTGAAGATCTGAGATTGTTTCTTCGGTGGTGAAACTAAAATAAGCTATTTCAAAGGCTGTGTTTTGACTAGTTAGTGCTGATACTGATCTATGTTTTTGCATTTATTGAAAATACAAAATATCTACTTGGACATGGTTCATAGACTGCCTGTATCAGATAAGTGAGGGATTGATTGTGCAGTGCATTCGTTACTGACAGATGGTAAAGGATCATAGATTTGTACTTTATTTACTCTTTCAAATGAAAGGGTGATATATGGATCTATAAAGGCATTAATACATGTTTTGATAAGGACCCATCCCCAAGTATTTAATTTGTGACTAGTTGTTTTGGTTATTTGCAATTTTGGCATGTCTTAAGAATAGTTTGTTTTTTAGCATCAGACATGACAAATTGCATATTTTAGTATTGAATGTGTGGCCCAGCCTTTGGCTGAAGAAATGTTGCATTGATTTTGGATGTAATTCATTCGAGGGCTTCTAAATAAATACATTAAAACAAACACAAAGTGTTGTAAATTGAGATTTATTATCAATATAAACTATGTAGTGCTAGAGAACATATCTAGGTAAAATGTTTGAACAAAAGTCAGATTTCCTGTATTTTTATTCTTAATTATTCTATTTACTCAGTGTTCCTTTCACCCAAATGTTTTTGCTCCTCAATCACATTACTTTACATTTGAATTTGGGACTTTTTATGGGCTTGCCACTGTATGGCGCACTTACTCCTTTCTAGCCTGAGCCATAGAGCAAGCCAGTGTATCTGTCTCGGAAGCCTCTTGCCAGGGTTGTACATCATACAGACAAGCAAACATCCAGTGAACACTCAAATTATTTCTCAAGAACAGTTCAGCTTTTCAACATGTTCTGTATTGTTATCCCACTATAATTATACACATCTGTTTGTTTCATGTGGTTCTCAACTAAGATTTAACCACATGTCTATTTGGGTGATGGTTTAATGTTTTAGCTCACATTTTATTTGAGGACATTATTTTCTTATGGCTGAATTTTGAGGTGTGTGTATGTGGAGCTCATTTTAAAATGGGCCATCTTGTTTTGAGTGAAGTACACATCGATCAAGCTGGGAGGGAAGTTATTAGCTGACACACAGGCTGCTATTTACTTTATTTCTCCCTTTATTTCTCTCCTGTGCCAAAGAGGTCAATGAGCTTGATTTGGCTTCGGTACAAGTTCCATTCATAAAGTGTCTGTGTGCAGGAGGTATGAGAGTTAAGTCTTTTCATGGATAACTTCTATTTACTGCAATGGGGAGGTGTCCTGGGCCACAATTCATAGAGCTTGGCACTCCTAGGCCTCTGTCAGAGGTGCCACGGTTTATTAACACTGCAGACTCACGTAGACCAGCTCACATCTGGAACAGGCCCCGCACATCCCCCTGTTGTGGAGCAGAAGATAGGATAGCAATGCTGTATGGTTAACTTTTTACATAAACATTAATGAACTGCCTAGTGTGTTTACCCTCGTGCTGTCATTGCGTGTAACTGTGCAGGCCGCCTGATGTTGTCAGGAGGGGAAATGGCCATAACACAACCAGACAGGAGGATTTGTCTTGGTCGGGATGAATGGGCGATTCTTCTTTTGGAACAAAAGATAGCATGATAGCAACCCAAAATATACAGTTGAAATGAATATCTCAAATAAACCATGTACCTTGTCATATACATTGGAGATACTGAATTGAGAAGTTTGGAGGTTGTCAAAATGTATTTTTCAGTGTTATATACTGTATATTGGAGTTTGAGCCTCTATCCTTATATGGTTCTGGGTCCATATTCATAAAGAATCTCATAGTAGGAGTGCTGATCTAGGATTAGGTCCCCCCTGTTTATAGAATCTTATTCAATATTAGTCAAACAGATCCTACATCAGAACTCCTACTCTGATATGCTTTATGAATATGGGCCCTGATATTCCTAAGATGCAACAGCACCAGACATTAGATGCAATGTGTTCAGTCCTTTAAATCTTTTACAGCATTAGCGGAGTTAATATTTGTCTTATCACATTTAAGTCATCCAAGAGAGAACATTAGAGTCTGATCTCCAGCTTGTGTTGTGCAGGAAAGAGGATTCTGATTTGAAATCTAGACCGTTGCACCATGTTCGGCCATTGGGACAGTTTCTGCTTTACTTGGCTTGGATTCACTCACAAAGCAATAACACTGAAAAGTACAGGTCATGAACCTTGAAATGTCAATGGAAGCAACGTGAGATCTTTAAAATGTTCTGCTCCCTAATATGATTCTTGAAATAACGTTTGTATATTAAAAAGAAAAAAACAATATAGGCAGGTTTAATGAGTAAGGAGATGTCCACCTGCTGGGGGTTAGGTGTGGGGAGGGAGGGAGAGGAAGCATAAGCCGCCATACTCTCTTCCTACTGTATTTACAGAGAGGAGGGTGCGACACGAGAGGGTTCACCCCGTTAAAATCTGTCTACGATAAGCAGAATCGTAGACTACCTACCTTCCTGCCTTTGGGACAACGATTCCCATTGTTTGGGCAGAGACAAGACCATCTCGTCATCATATACAGTAGCTCTGGTATTACCCTCATTGTGTGGAGACCATAGAATTACAGATCAGATATGCCAAACCTCCCAAGCAATTGTGCAAATAGGCTACCAAAACTTCAGCCAACTTCCAGGCAGGTGGCCACCAGCCTGACAAACTGACCCTGTGAAACAAGGTCACTACCTGGTCTGGGACTGTGGGCTGGGAGCCAGGAGGACTGGGATGTCAGGGCCTGGGGATGGTGGTTGTTGGGTGTGGTTGGTTACAGAATAGGTAGTTACTCCCCTAAACAGAACCACCAGTAAGTAGCCTTTTCTCTTATTAACCTTTGACCACTTATTCACCATGGCCATGCCTATTGATGACAGGTCTGTTCATTGTCTACGCCGATCTGTAAAATGCCAATGATGCTAGTTGTTGGAGTGGGTTACCTACCCTTAGTTCGTCTTGAGCATGTGACTGTACAGAGACAACAGAGTCCAACATTCATCTCATTGCTATTAACAAAGCCTGAACATGCAGGTACAGTACTAGCAAAGTGGAACATTGGGAATATGTTGTTGTTTTTAAGACCCTGTACAAGACTTACACACCTACACATTTTCCAGAACATCTGATAATCTGGAAGATCATTAGTGCCGCCATGCAGCTTTTTTTGCAATAAATGGTACTAGAGTAAGAGTATTTAGTAGGTATATTTGGTTAATCACATTTTCCATTGCATGCTTACCTTTACATTTAATGATCCATGAATTCCTGCCTAAATGCCTTGGCATACTTAAACAATAGCTTGTTTGTGAATGTCTGTGTATTTGATACCCATATAGTACATTGAAGATAATTGCGTGTTAAGGGTGTGGCATATTTAATTTCAGTTGTGCTCCATTTACTATTTTCACACGAGTACTATCAATAATGCTCTTGCCATTTTATTATAGAACTATAGCACATGCTGCACAACTATTATAACTTTCAATCATATTATGCATTAATAAACTGTGCCAACTCCGGTTTAAATGACACACTCACTCACCAATGAGTCAATATTTGCAGTTCGGGACTCAAAATGAAATCACTCAGAACCACTCCAGTACTGCTGTCAGAAATGGTGTGTGTGTGTCTAGGATGTGGGTTGGGGGAGCTGTCAAATCTTACATCTTCCTTGCACTTGCCCTGAGAGTGTGTGTGTGTGTGTGTGTGTGTGTGTGTGTGTGTGTGTGTGTGTGTGTGTGTGTGTGTGTGTGTGTGTGTGTGTGTGTGTGTGTGTGTGTGTGTGTGTGTGTGTGTGTCTAGGATGTGGGTTGGGGGAGCTGTCAAATCTTACATCTTCCTTGCACTTGCCCTGAGAGAGTGTGTGAGAGAGAGAGAGAGAGATTGCATGCGTGTGTATGTTTGTTGAGGCTGGCTGAGGGATGGGGTTGAGGGCCTCATTCACAATGTTTTGTCCGTGACAGTTTTGGGTGGACATTGACTGGAAATGGAGACCTCCGGAGGCCTTGTGCATTTCAATGTTTGAGCAAGGAACAAAACCAAGGCCCTTCCTCCACCCACCCGTTGGAGGTTGGAGTGGGAGACACAGATAGCAGGGAGGCAGATCCCTATGTAAATTTGTTCTGGGCTTGGTGGATGCAACGCAATTTGGTTGTATTTCACGGATGACCTCCCCTTGTTTGGCATTTAGGGGTGAACTTGGAGCTCGCAAGGACATGACTGAGAATGACTGAGGGAGAGTTTAGACTAGGTAATGAAACCATGGTTAGGAGTATCAGGAAAAGAGAGCTGTTTTGTTGGCCACATGGTTTTTACCCCCACGTGATTCAGATTTGCATTTTGCAACCAGAGCTTGGGGGATTTTGCCTGTTATATGTCTTGTCTTCCAAAGAAAACAAAATATAAGCAACATGTTGGATTTGCACATCAGCATATTCTTGAAAACACTGGTTGTTTTTCTTTCAATGCTTTTGTCAACAACAAAAAAAACTCAACCTTAACCACTCCAAGCCCTGGGGTTACTAATAGAGCTCCACAGTGGAGGTGTCATAATAACCATAAAACCTAGCAGTCAAACAGGGAAATGGTTCCAATCATTTTTCAACCATACATTTTTTAGAAATTCTTAAAATAAGGGCTGTGTTTTGTGTAGGCTTACCCTGGCTTTACGTTTGATAACCATGTAAATCTCTCTAGGACAAGGTGATTTTATCAATATATTTGGCTATATTTACTCTCAGATTCGAAAATGCTAATTAGCATCAACATAGACATCATGCAAGACTACAAATCCCTGCAAGCTCTGGCACGTCATCTCTAGCTGACACTTTTGCTAACAGGTATTGCACAACACAGTTCACAGAATTTTCCATTTAAAGAAATGTTGCCAATTTATGAATTACAAAATTTTGTTAACATTAGGTAGTTAATCCAGGGAGTCTTACCTTTGCCTCGATTTGGCAGTTTTGTTCAGATCATCATGGCATTTGTAGTTCTTTATGATAGCCACATTAGCTGCTAATTAGCATTTTTTTTGGGGGGGGGGTAAATACAGGCGAATATATTGATAAAGTCACCTTGTCCTAGAGAGATTAACACGGTTCACAAAATGTCACGCTAGGGTAAGCCTACACGGAACAGACTGCTTATTTTAAGTGTTTCTAATATCCCCTATGGGAAAAATGAATGGTGGAAAAACGATTTCCTTGTTTGCCAACTAGGTTTTATGGGAATTATGACTCATACTGTTGTACTCTATATGCAATCTATGGGAATACTCCTTTGGGTGCATTGCTAATAAGACTAGATTTTCCCCTAAAACCTGAAGGTATTGTGTCGTTTGGGCAATGGTTATTCAAATTCAATTTAGTACAACTTATTTTATTAACCCTCTGCTAATTGTAGCCCGATCAATTGAATAACTGTCTAACATTCTGTCTCTTTCCTGTGAATGAACTCTGTGGGAATGGGACTAGGAATGCTAGATGGGAATGTATGTGGCCAGGAAATTCTGAATGACTGATGAGGACGGAAGAGGACATAACAACACACTTGTGAATGATTTTCAACACCGCTGTTGTTTCAACAAGGTAGTACGGGCGGGTGGCTGTAGGGGTGGTGGCGTGGGAGTTGTTGTGGAGCAATAGGATGGAAACCTGATCCCATCCACTCTATCTGAGACTAATGTTAACACCTGCATGGCAGGGCCCTCCACTGCTGCTTGGAACATTCCCTTATTCCCGGCCCTCTGAACATTCAGCCAATCAGAGGGATCACAGAGGGAGGGCAGGACGAGTTGTCATCAGCTCGTTCCTCTGCCACTACTATCTCCTATCTCATGCCGGTCTGTCAGTCAGTCACTCAGCAAGGGATGTTACAGGTTAGCCTGCCAGGCCCAACACCTGCCTCCTTTGTTAGTAATGTGGGGTCTGTGTGCAGGTCGACTGTGTGAAATTAGGATAAAATGTATTTTCTGTTGTGAATATTTGCCATGTACACATGTACAGTGCCTTGCGAAAGTATTTGGCCCCCTTGAACTTTGCGACCTTTTGCCACATTTCAGGCTTCAAACATAAAGATATAAAACTGTATTTTTTTGTGAATTATCAACAACAAGTGGGACACAATCATGAAGTGGAACGACATTTATTGGATATTTCAAACTTTTTTAACAAATCAAAAACTGAAAAATTGGGCGTGCAAAATTATTCAGCCCCTTTACTTTCAGTGCAGCAAACTCTCTCCAGAGGTTCAGTGAGGATCTCTGAATGATCCAATGTTGACCTAAATGACTAATGATGATAAATACAATCCACCTGTGTGTAATCAAGTCTCCGTTTAAATGCACCTGCACTGTGATAGTCTCAGAGGTCCGTTAAAAGCGCAGAGAGCATCATGAAGAACAAGGAACCTACCAGGCAGGTCCGAGATACTGTTGTGAAGAAGTTAAAACCCGGATTTGGATACAAAAAGATTTCCCACGCTTTAAACATCCCAAGGAGCACTGTGCAAGCGATAATATTGGAATGGAAGGAGTATCAGACCACTGCAAATCTACCAAGACCTGGCCGTCCCTCTAAACTTTCAGCTCATACAAGGAGAAGACTGATCAGAGATGCAGCCAAGAGGCCCATGATCACTCTGGATGAACTGCAGAGATCTACAGCTGAGGTGGGAGACTCTGTCCATAGGACAACAATCAGTCGTATATTGCACAAATTTGGCCTTTATGGAAGAGTGGCAAGAAGAAAGCCATTTCTTAAAGATATCCATAAAAAGTGTTGTTTAAAGTTTGCCACAAGCCACCTGGGAGACACACCAAACATGTGGAAGAAGGTGCTCTGGTCAGATGAAACCAAAATTGAACTTTTTGGCAACAATGCAAAACGTTATGTTTGGCATAAAAGCAACACAGCTCATAACCCTGACCACACCATCCCCACTGTCAAACATGGTGGTGGCAGCATCATGGTTTGGGCCTGCTTTTCTTCAGCAGGGACAGGGAAGATGGTTAAAATTGATGGGAAGATGGATGGAGCCAAATACAGGACCATTCTGGAAGAAAACCTGATGGAGTCTGCAAAAGACCTGAGACTGGGACGGAGATTTGTCTTCCAACAAGACAATGATCCAAAACATAAAGCAAAATCTACAATGGAATGGTTCAAAAATAAACATATCCAGGTGTTAGAATGGCCAAGTCAAAGTCCAGACCTGAATCCAATCGAGAATCTGTGGAAAGAACTGAAAACTGCTGTTCACAAATGCTCTCCATCCAACCTCACTGAGCTCGAGCTGTTTTGCAAGGAGGAATGGGGAAAAAATTCAGTCTCTCGATGTGCAAAACTGATAGAGACATACCCCAAGCGACTTACAGCTGTAATCGCAGCAAAAGGTGGCGCTACAAAGTATTAACTTAAGGGGGCTGAATAATTTTGCACGCCCAATTTTTCAGTTTTTGATTTGTTAAAAGTTTGAAATATCCAATAAATGTCGTTCCACTTCATGATTGTGTCCCACTTGTTGTTGATTCTTCACAAAAAAATACAGTTTTATATCTTTATGTTTGAAGCCTGAAATGTGGCAAAAGGTCGCAAAGTTCAAGGGGGCCGAATACTTTCGCAAGGCACTGTATGTTCTATGTTTGTAAGAAAGGGATAGGGGGATACCTAGTCAGTTGTACAACTGATTGCATTAAACTGAAATGTGTCTTCTGCATTTATCCCAACTCCTCTGAATCAGAGAGGTGCGGGGGGCTTCCATAATCGACATCCACGTCTTCCGCCCCCGGGAAACTGTGGGTTAACTGCCTCGCTCAGGGGCAGGACGACAGATTTGACCTTGTCAGCTCGGGGAGTCAATCCAGCAACCTTTTGGTTACTGGCCCAACGCTCTAACCACTAGGCAGTGTTATCCCCAGAGTGTTTGTTCAAACTTGTAAGCTATGAGGTTAGTTAGGCCCACTGTTGTGTTATAACGCCAAAGGGTTGATTGATCTAATGGTGAACAAGTGAGCAGAGGGTTAAGCTACTCCCTTGTGATTAGACGCTCCATTTGATTTCACACTAATCCCTGTCAAACTTTCTCTTGGCACTTGTTGCATAATGGGGCTAGCTGCACACACTGTAGTCTGCATGTGACTCTCCTCCAGTGAGGATTAGCGATAGCCTAGCACAGAGTGGGGTAATTCGTGCTGCTGAGATAATGGACCCATGGACTCAATTTCCTGGGCTCTCAGACCAGTGCAGGTGGCTGAGGAGCTCAGGTTACACACCCCAGTGAAAGTTCCTCTCCAGCTCCCCCACCCCTCTGACAATCCCCCTTCCCGCTACTCCCTCCTCTTCCCTCTTCACCTCCTATTGCCATCCCTCACAATCTGAAAATTCCTGCGGATTATCCCTAATTCTTCTGACAGATGGACACACTTAATCTACCTCAGGCAGGCTGGGAATAAGTGGTACAACCTGTGAACAGGCAGCTCAGACAGCCACCTGTTAGGAACCCCTGTCACATGATAGGCATGGTATCACCACACTATCTGGTTTAAGACTGGAGAGAGAGAGAAAGCTGGCTCATCCAAATGCTTCCGCTTTCTGTTTCCTCCCTGCCATTCGTACAGATTGTTGAGGGTGTCGAGTTAGAATAGGAGGTCTATTCTCCGAGGAAGAATTGGCTTCGAATGATTACAAGGGGAAACATATCATTCATTTGATTTATGTGGCACTTTTGCAAGGGCATTAAAGGGCTTTACATTGTAACTCACCTATTTCTGGCAGGAATATGTAGACTACATTGCAAGAGATCTCTGCAATGATAGGGAAGGTGGCATATATTAAATAAAACAATCCAATCAGGGTAAACTTAAACATATTCAAGACCTTAAAACACAGCATGTGATTTTAAAAAGGTTTTCTCCAAACCTAAAGGTTTCCACCTAAAAACCTGCATGACCCAGCTGCCAGATGGCCGTCGTGAGTGTTTTACGTGTCCAGGGAACCTGAGAGTGCTTCCATGAGACCAGGACCCTGACCAGAACCCGACCAGACAACAGGTGAGCGGTTACGGTCACAGGCACATCTTATTGATATTCTAACCTATTGCACTTTCCCAGAGCACCATTCCCCCTGTGGACACACATTATTGCATTACAGGGCCTTTGGCTTTGATCGGCTGAATGCGAAGCAGATCGCAGGCAGCCGTGGAGGGCTAAACGGGAGCTAATGTAACCAGCGTGGCCATGAGGAGAAGAGAGAAAATAGTGGGGCTCAAGCCTAGCACAATGACCTCTTTCAGAGCCTGTTGGTCGGGCTTAGAAGAGAGAAGCTTGTACACAGCAGCAGTGAAATGAGCCGCTTTCTGAATCCAACACCTCTGTTTGGCAGTTCCTAGGGCATTTAGGAGGCACGGATCACTGCCTTATACCCTGAACTGGAGCAGGCCGGTCAGCGGAGGTACAATCTATTGGATAGTCCCTTTATCCCTGCCTGGGTATGAGGGGCTTCTTCCTCTATATGGAACAGCACATTTCTCTGAGAGCTGGTGAAGGATTTCTGCCTTACACTGCTTTAGGTATCCTACGTGTTGTGGTTCACAGCAGTACTTGAAAGTGAAGTTCATGCCATACAGAAACTCTTTTGGATTAATGTAGACACATCCCAATAATAATCTTTAATATGTCCTAGAATGCAATGAACTCACTACCTCACATTAGTTAAGACCTACCACCTACCTTCCACCATCATGTTGAGCTCAAGAAGAAGCTTTTGTGTTTTAAATAAGGTGGAATAATAGACCTTGTCAGGCTTCTTAGCTGCCATCGTAGGGGTTTAAGAAGGAAGGGATCTTTTCCCCTTTGCTGCTTGTAATCAGTGACTTCTCCTGTTTCTGCCGCACAAAGGTAGCACTGTTGGCCCTCTCTGAAGGAGTGGAGGCCGGCCACACAGCCTGAAGGCCCTCCCTGACCCTCCCCGCAGTCTGCTCAGCCACCAATAGGCCTGGCCGGAGCACAAAAACAGCCACACTCCATCCCCAGCCCCTCAACCCTGGCAAGGCTGCCCCATAAGACGCTTATGTCCATGCAAGGGGGAGAAAGAAGGAAGAAGTGGATGAATGGGTGGAGGAAGGGATGGGCAGGAAGGATGAGGGCATCCCCAATCGACCGTTACTCAGAAGCATCACAGGATCTTTGAGGGATTGAGGAAGAAAGTCACACATCAGATAAAGGGGTGAGAGTGAAAAGTGACCTTCTAGAATTCTTCTAGTCTTGTGACAGTAGTCAAGTGTTTTGAACCAATACTCAAACGACTGAAAATTATGTTTAACCTCAGCTCTGCTAAAAGTAGATTGAAAAAACAACACACTGATTATTGGCAAGGAGTACAGATTCAAAGTTTAAATAAATTCTCTACCACCATCTACCAGGTGTCGTCTGCAGCTTGCCTCCGGCATCTTGCTTTTAAGCTTTTGATGGTTTATATATAAAGAAGTCTCGTGATTTTTAAAAGATTCACAGAATCTTCCAAACTGCTGGTGATCCTGTATCATAATGAGTTACCAATGGGTCTGTTAAAGGAGGCTTTGGCAGCTGATGGAGCAGAGCACAGCTCAGTGACTGACTGGATGAATGAGTCCACACATGAATACAAGGGTATCCCACCACACAAAGGGGTACAGCTGGGGGTGTCTTTGAAACTGAAGGTTAATCTGGGGGAAAGCCTGGCAGCAGACACTCCTGGAAAAAAGCCCTCCAAAAACTCCAGACTTCCGAAAGTTCTAGGGGGGAAAGGAACGGGGGACGGTTGGGATGGCAGACTGGCTGGAAGTCAGCATCAACCCATTAACTGGTCCTGACAGCTTCCATGCAAGTTAAGAACCGATGAAAAGAGCTCTGTGGACAGGATTTTCCAGGGTTGCCGTTAGGCTGTGTTTGATCTTGAGGCGGCCGCGTTTGAAGTGCCCACCCCCACATCTCTATTTGCCTTTTTAAGTCCTGTTGTGTTTGGTGGCAGTGCTGCTGCAGAGGACAGTTCCATTAACTCGCCATCGCAGCTTATGAATACACCTGATAGGTCATCCATCTCCACCAACACACACAGCAATACTACATCATCACTAACGTCCGTCATTGCTTTGTAATGGATTTCTGAATTGTGATCTGCGCTCATAGATTACACAACCTCGATTTCTGAAAATACAAGAGTTTCGTTCTTTATTGTGCAGCGGAGTCTAACTTTTTTTGTGCCTTAAGCCAGGAAATCCTGGGTTGGCGTGCCGGCTTGGCTCCCTGTCTATTGTCTGGCCCCAGCCTCACTGGCCCCATTGATGTTCTCCATCCAGCTGTAAAATTGGGCAGGGACGAAACCCCCTCTGAAAACAAGATGTTGCCCCCCTTGGCTGGGTCAGTGCAGGCTAGAATGTGCGGGGTGGTGGGTGGTGGGGGGTGGGGGAATAAAAACATGCCATGTTTGCTTCCTCTACTGTATCCCTATTCTTCCTGCCTGGACCTATTGAGTTTCATGGTGCATTTCCCCAGTCCACCACAGACATTCTGCGGCATTTAACAAGACCAGATTAGCATAACAGTCTTTGCAGGAACGGAGCCTGTCAACACCCAAGACATTTCCTCAGGAAGTGAGTTTCTGCATAATCTGTACCTCCCACAACTTTGAAACAAAGTAAAAGGGGGGAGAGAAAGAATGAGTAAATTACAGGTTTGATCTGTTCTGAGAGTGAACCAGTGCTATCAGAGGCACAGCCAGGCGAACAGAACAGGTGTGTCCACTGAACCGTTTAACACACTGCTGAAGTGTCTGCAGCTAAATGCCTTCTGAGGAGAATTCAACAGGGTGTCTTGGGTGTGTTCCAGATACACACATTCTGTACTGTTGATCTGCGTACAAGACCAAGATCCTTTCAAGATCGTTACATCATATTGATGTGGTTCCTGGGACGTTAAACACCTCTCCAGGCAATGTAAAGATTTGATATTCTGTGCAAGCCTGCACAACATTTGAATATCTGGAAAGTGCCCCTTACCTCCACTCCAGGAGGGTGTCTGGAACCAAAGCAGTATCAAGGTCCTCTGTTTAGATGCTACAGATGCCTAGTGTTGAGAGGAAACAGATTTGAACTATGGCCCAAGTAAATACTTGGTTTGTAAATCACCCTCTTGCGGATTTCGCAATAACAGATAGATTAGATAATTACAGACTGGAGACAGATTTAATTAACACATTTATCATATCTGGATATCATGCTTTTCCACAGAGCCTTTTTGGCCTATTTTATTTCTGTCCGAAATGTATTCTTGCATTTTTTAAGCCTGGCCTTGGCTTGATTATTGTTTATTCCCAAATGAACATAGAATTCACCAGCTCTGTGGAAGAAGGTCCGTTTGTAGTAGGCCTTAGACGCAAATAAACGTACAGTTTTAAAATAAGTTTACTTCTGTAGTAATTATGATATGTGGACTTTGAACAAATTAAATCACAATGTGAGCATGGCAAATGTTTTACTTCAAAAATCTTAATGTATACCGTTGAAGTTGGAAGTTTACATACACTTAAGTTGGAGTCATTAAAACTCATTTTTCAACCACTCCACAAATGTCTTGTTAACAAACTATAGTTTTAGCAAGTCGGTTAGGACATCTACTTTGTGCATGACACAAGCAATTTTTCAAACAAATGAATTCTTACATAGGTATTCCTCTTGTCCAGATGGGATAGGGCAGTGTGAAGTGTGATGGTGATTGCATTGTCTGTGGACCTGTTGGGGGGGTATGCAAACTGATGTGGGTCTAGTGTGGCCAGTAAGGTGGAGGTGATATGATCCTTGACTAGTCTCTCAAAGCACTTCATGATGACAGAATTGAGTGCTATGGGGTGGTAGTAATTTAGTTCAGTTATCTTTGCCTTTTTGGGTACAGAAACAATGGTAGCCATCCTGAAGCATGTGGGGACAGCAGACTGGGATAGGGAGCAATTGAATATGTCCATAAACACACCAACCAGCTAGTCTGCGCATGCTCTGAGGACACGGCGAGGGATGCCGTCTGGGCCAGCAGCCTTGTGAGGGTTAACACATTTAAATGTTTTACTCACGTCGGCCACAGAGAAGGGGGGGTCAGTCCTTGTTAGCGGGCCGGTACTGTATAATCCTCAAAGTGGGTGTTTAGTTTATCTGGAAGTGTGACGTCGGTGTCCGTGACGTGACTGCTTTTCTTTTTGTAGTCTGTGATTTCCCATAGACCCTGCCACATACAGTTGAAGTCAGACGTTTACATACACTTGGGTTGGAGTCATTAAAACTTGTTTTTCAACCACTCCACAATTTTTTTGCTATCAAACTATAGTTTTAGCAAGTCGGTTAGGACACCTACTTTGTGCATGACACATAGTTTTTCCAGCAATTGTTGACAGACTGATTATTTCACTTATAATTCACTGTATCACAATTCCAGTGGGTCAGAGGTTTACATACACTAAGTTGACTGTGCCTTTTAAACAGCTTGGAAAATTCCAGAAAATGATGTCATTGCTTTAGAAGCTTCTGACAGTCTAATTGACATCATTTGAGTCAATTGGAGGTGTACCTGTGGATGTATTTCAAGGCCTACCTTCAAACTCAGTGCCTCTTTGCTTGACATAATGGGAAAATCAAAAGAAATCAGCCAAGAATGCGGAAAGAAAATCAAGTCTGGTTCATCCTTGGGAGCAATTTCCAAATGCCTGAAGGTACCACATTCATCTGTACAAACAATAGCACGCAAATATAAACACCATGGGACCACGCAACCGTCATACCGCTCAGGAAGGAGACGAGTTCTGTCTCCTAGAGATGAACGTACTTTGGTGCAAAAAGTGCAAATCAATCCCAGAACAACAGCAAAGGACCTTGTGAAAATGCTGGAGGAAACAGGTACAACATTATTTATATCCACAGTAAAACGAGTCCTATATCGACATAACCTGAAAGGCCGATTTGCAAGGAAGAAGCCACTGCTCCAAAACTGCAATAAAAAAGCCAGACTACGGTTTGCAACTGCAGATGGTTACAAAGATCATACTTTTTGGAGAAATGTCCTCAAGTCTGATGAAACAAAAATAGAACTGTTCAGCCATAATGACCATCGTTATGTTTGGAGGCTTGCAAGCCGAAGGGGGAGGCTTGCAAGCCGAAGAACACCATCCCAACCGTGAAGCACGGGGGTGGCAGCATCATGTTGTGGGGGTGCTTTGCTGGAGGAGGGACTGGTGCACTTCACAAAATAGATGGCATCATGAGGTAGGACAATTATGTGGATATGTTGAAGCAACATCTCAAGACATCAGTCACGAAGTTAATGCTTGGTCGCAAATGGGTATTCCAAGTGGACAATGACCCCAAGCATACTTCCAAAGTTGTGGAAAGATGGCTTAAGGACAACAACGTCAAGGTATTGGAGTGGCCATCACAAAGCCCTGACCTCAATCCTATAGAAAATTTGTGGGTAGAACTGAAATACCGTGTGCGAGCAAGGAGGCCTACAAACCTGTCTCAGTTACTCCAGCTCTGTCAGGAGGAATGGACCAAAATTCACCCAACTTATTGTGGGAAGCTTGTGGAAGGCTACCCAAAACTTTTGACCCAAGTTAAACAATTTAAAGGCAATGGTACCAAATACTAATTGAGTGTATGTAAACTTCTGACCCACTGGGAATGTGATGAAAGAAATAAAAGCTGAAATAAATAATTCTCTCTACTATTATTCTGACATTTCACATTCTTAAAATAAAGTGGTGATCCTAACTTACCTAAGCCAGGGACGTTTTACTATCATTAAATGTCAGGAATTGTGAAAAACTGAGTTTAAATGTATTTTGTTAAGGTGTATGTAATCTTCCAACTTCAACTGTCGGTCAGTCTTTTGTCATCTGCCTTTTCCCAATCATTCAATGACCACTTTTACATGCTCACAGTATTCCGGATAGTAGCTCATATCCCGGTTAAGGTCTTATTCTGGATAAACTGCTTACATGCAACTTTGATGTCCCGCTCATGAATATCTCTGTATCTGTGAATAAACAGAATATTCCTCATTTCAGTATATGGGTTAATTGGAATAGTAACTGAAATATGAACACTGACTGTAGGCCTATAACCTCTCACATGTACCGTAATAGTAACTGAAATATGAACACTGACTGTAGGCCTATAACCTCTCACATGTACCGTAATAGTAACTGAAATATGAACACTGACTGTAGGCCTTTAACCTCTCACATGTACCGTAATAGTAACTGAAATATGAACACTGACTGTAGGCCTATAACCTCTCACATGTACCGTAATAGTAACTGAAATATGAACACTGACTGTAGGCCTATAACCTCTCACATGTACCGTAATAGTAACTGAAATATGAACACTGACTGTAGGCCTATAACCTCTCACATGTACCGTAATAGTAACTGAAATATGAACACTGACTGTAGGCCTATAACCTCTCACATGTACCGTAATAGTAACTGAAATATGAACACTGACTGTAGGCCTATAACCTCTCACATGTACCGTAATAGTAACTGAAATATGAACACTGACTGTAGGCCTATAACCTCTCACATGTACCGTAATAGTAACTGAAATATGAACACTGACTGTAGGCCTATAACCTCTCACATGTACCGTAATAGTAACTGAAATATGAACACTGACTGTAGGCCTATAACCTCTCACATGTACCGTAATAGTAACTGAAATATGAACACTGACTGTAGGCCTATAACCTCTCACATGTACCGTAATAGTAACTGAAATATGAACACTGACTGTAGGCCTATAACCTCTCACATGTACCGTAATAGTAACTGAAATATGAACACTGACTGTAGGCCTATAACCTCTCACATGTACCGTAATAGTAACTGAAATATGAACACTGACTGTAGGCCTATAACCTCTCACATGTACCGTAATAGTAACTGAAATATGAACACTGACTGTAGGCCTATAACCTCTCACATGTACCGTAATAGTAACTGAAATATGAACACTGACTGTAGGCCTATAACCTCTCACATGTACCGTAATAGTAACTGAAATATGAACACTGACTGTAGGCCTATAACCTCTCACATGTACCGTAATAGTAACTGAAATATGAACACTGACTGTAGGCCTATAACCTCTCACATGTACCGTAATAGTAACTGAAATATGAACACTGACTGTAGGCCTATAACCTCTCACATGTACCGTAATAGTAACTGAAATATGAACACTGACTGTAGGCCTATAACCTCTCACATGTACCGTAATAGTAACTGAAATATGAACACTGACTGTAGGCCTATAACCTCTCACATGTACCGTAATAGTAACTGAAATATGAACACTGACTGTGGGCCTATAACCTCTCACATGTACCGTAATAGTAACTGAAATATGAACACTGACTGTGGGCCTATAACCTCTCACATGTACCGTAATAGTAACTCCTGCTGTTCTTGCAGTGAAATTATACAAATGCTCATTTTTGTCTTGAGAACAGGAGTGGAGAAATATGATTTCTTTCATTGAGCAAGTCTTGAGAAAATGTGAATGTGCGTTTAATCTGTTATCTTTGACACTGTTATGCAAGTAGACAGTATTTCAACAACATAAAATATGCACCCAAGATGAACTAAATCAGAAATGTATTTTGTAATTTTCTCAGCTTTTCATTTCATTAAAACCGGTCAAGCAGATGACATTTGAACATTTTGCACAGGACCAATCTTTCCACTGTTATTGCGTTTTCTCCCCAGTCCCTAAACGAAACAGACACATTTACCAGTGTTAACTAGATTAAGACATTATTCTGGTGAACACTACTTTAATTAGGCTTCTGGGGCATCAAGTTATGACAGAAGAAAAGCTGCAGTAAACTATAGTTTACAAATGGCCTACCAAATGTCAGAAAATATTATATGGCCTTCCAAATGTCAGAAATTATTATATGGCCTACCAAATGTCAGAAATTATTATATGGCCTACCAAATGTCAGAAATTATTATATGGCCTACCAAATGTCAGAAATTATTATATGGCCTACCAAATGTCAGAAATTATAGGAAATTATAAGCAGAAACTTAATTTAATTGATAGTAAATTAATAATAGTAGGCTTAATTATTATGGTGGACTGAACTGCACAGGTAGCCTACTTTTTGAAGTGATTTGTTTGACAATCAGAAGAAAACATCATCACACAACACCTATGATATGCAAAACTGAACCCGCACAGACCGTAAGAAAACTGTAAACGGGATAAGATGTTTACATGCCACAGTATCCCGTCTTAAATCAGCATATTCCAGGCATCTTCTCCGGGTTTCTCATAACCGGGATACAAGCTTTATGATGTTTATATGCATCAACTCAAAAGAATAAAACTTGAGTATCCTGAATAATAACGGGATATTGGTGTTCATGTAAATGTAGTCGATGTTGAATGTGAGATGCTGTGTTAGCAGGAAGATGACCTCATTACATGCACCACTTCCCTCAGGGAGCCTCTGTCCCCTGCCTGTTCCATTGTGAGGGCTCCTGGTGGGCTCATCTGATGAGTCAGTTGGATACTTCCTGCTCACCGCTACCCCCCAGCCACAATGTGCGGCGGTTGTCACTGCAAGCCTCCCATTGGTCTGACTGGGCCACATAGGAAGATGAAGTTCACCATTAGCCTCACCTTTTTTGTGAAGCAAAGCTAATTTACAAGTTACTTTACATTAATAATATGTTCCTATCTAGCTCAGTTGTAAAGCATGGTGTTTGCAACGCCAGGATAGTGGTTTCGATTCCCGGGACCAGCCGTATGTAAAATGCACGCATGATTATAAGTTGCTTTGGATAAAAGCATCTGCTAAATGGCATATATATTATGTTGTTCTTGAATTCAAAAACATTTGCACATCCTGTGCATTATAGAGAATAAGCCAACTCCTACTCAACTATTTCCGACCATCGCAAACTTAAAGTGAGGTCAAGGTTCTCCAGTCCACTGACATGGCCTTTGAAATGGCTTCTGGGGACAAGTTGCCTTTGTGGCTGTTTGGGTTCTAGGGTCATGGGTGGTGATGGGTTACCACTTGCCAGACACAGACCAGACACCTTATCGCCAATCCCTGCGATGGGGGACAAAGTCCACATTCAGGTTGTGCTTGTCTTATTAAGCTGGGATGATAAACCGAAAATTATCGACACCTGCCGTACCGACCACTTATCGCAGGCATTTTGCTTATATCGCTCTAGCCTATACTAGAGGAATGTGAAGTTTGAAATGAAAAAAGTTTGCTAAATGTGTGATTGTTACTTGGACAATCGATGGCTACAACAATCAAACTAGTAGTAGTAGTTTAAAGGGTAATTTAAAAAACTGTGGTGCAAATTGTTAAACTTATTGTTCTATTTATCACTGTGGTGGCAGGGTAGCCTAGTGGTTAGAGCATTGGACTAGTAACCAGAAGGTTGCAAGTTCAAATCCCCAAGCTGACAAGGTACAAATCTGTCATTCTGCCCCTGAACAGGCAGTTAGCCCACTGTTCCTAGGCTGTCATTGAAAATAAGAATTTATTCTTAACTGACTTGCCTGGTTAAAATATAATAATAATAATTTTATCAATTCAGCTCAATATGGATTGTGTTCCTGTGTGTTCCAATATGGGTTCTTCATGGTCCTGAATGAGTCGTATATGCTCCTTTCCTTATTCACATTATTGGGCCGACCCAAACCATACTGTGCTGGCTCTGATATTTTTGTTTTACATTGTCTGTTCTAGTGCAGATCCAGCAACTATGGTGGATGCATAAGAAGGCCAGCGCGGCTTGGATTGGCATGGTTTGGCCATATAGTGTGATTCAGGCTTATGTGTCCTGTATGTATGGGTATTGTATGGGTTCTGTATGTATGGGTATTGTATGGGTTCTGTATGTATGAGTCTTGTATGGACCCTGTACATATGGGTCGTTATATGGATCCTGTACATATGGGTCTTGTATGGGTCTTGTATGTATGGGTCTTCTATGGGTCCTGTATGTATGGGTCTTGTATGGATCCTGTGTGTATGGGTCTTGTATGTACTGTATGGGTCTTGTATGGGCCCTGTATGTATGGGTCTTGTATGGGTCCTGTATGTATGGGTCTTGTACACTGAGTGTATAAAACATTAGGAACACCTTCCTAATATTGAGTTGCACCCCTCTTTGCCCTCAGAACAGCCTCAGTTTGTCAGGGCATTGACTCTATAAGGTGTTGAAAGCATTCCACAGGGATGCTGGCCCATGTTGACTCCAATGCTTCCCGCAGTTGTGTTAAGTTTGCTGGATGTCCTTTGGGTGGTGGACAATTCTTGATAAAATGTTGAGCATGAAAAACACAGCAGCGTTGCAGTTCTTAACACACTCAAACCAGTGCGCCTGGCACCTACTACCATACCCTGTTCAATGGCACTTAAGTATTTTGCCTTGCCCATTCCCCCTATGAATTGCGCATACACAACCCATGTCTCAATTGTCTCAAGTTTTGAAAATACTTTGTTAACCTGTCTCCTCCCCTTCATCTACACTGATTGAAGTGGATTTAACAAGTGACATCAATAAGGGATCATAGCTTTCATCTGGATTCACCTGGTCAGTCGATGTCATGGACAGAGCAGGTGTTCCTAATGTTTTGTACACTGCTTGTATGGGTCCTGTATGTATGGATCCTGTATGTATGGATCTTCCTATATGTATGGGTATTGTATGGGTCCTGATTGGGTCTTGACCTGCAGGCCTTTATCCCAGCCTTCAAAACAACAGCTGGTGTGGAGGAAGGGTGGGAGAGAGGTTCATGAGAGGGGTAGTAGAGAGGGGGAGACCTGCTGCATCCATGGTCAGGGGGAGACCTGCTGTTCCTCAGTTGTGTCAGGACTCTTATTCAGCAACAGGGGCTCACATGTAGGCCCAGTGTGATTAGAAGCAGGGCATTGGGAGGGTCAGACATACTGTGCCGGTCAGTCAGAGGAGAGAACCCTTGGTGCCCTTTTCAATGGAACCTTTTCAAGGGTACATAAATATGGAGAGCATGGTAATTATTAGTCAGTTCTGATTGTTATGCAACTATGCGACCAGAAAAGGACCCTTTGCAAACAGTGAAGACATTGCTCTGTCGTGTGATTTTCCTTTGTAATACAGATTTAGCTCTAAAATATTGGCCAATATTTGTTTTGCTGGGTATTTTGAAGGGAAGCTAGAAATGGGTTACAAAACATCCATATATTTATACCTTTCTTCTATGTCTCGCTCTCTGATTTTCTACCCCTCTCTCTTCCCCACTCTCTCTCACACACACACCACACACATCCAGTCTCAGCTTAAAGATGTTTTCAGCTGTCACTGCTGGTAGTATAAGTGGTCCTTTGTTCCCTGAGAGCCGTGAAAGGCCAGGCTTTAGGCCTCTCTGCTCACCCCCACATCCCCTGCCTCCCCCTGCCTCTCAGGAACACATGACACAGTACTGTAACGTGAGGTCACCCCTTAGCCCTATAGCTACCTGAATCCAGACCCTTTGTCTCACCACCACTCTCTCTGCCCCCCACAAATCTCTCTTACAATCTCCACCAGGGTGAGCCTGACATCGGATCAATGAGTTCCTCCAGGCATTTGATCCTCAGGGATGTTTTTACCGTCAGAATACCACTTGAGAGAATTCAGGGGCAAAGTACCTGCCCCCGCAAGGCAATAAAGCAGTCAAAGCACAATTAAAAACTTTGGATACATTACATTTTTGCTAGTCTGGGTTTGTGTGTACTTAGACGTTTGTTCACTATTCCTCTAGGAGTTATTGATTACTGGCTTTATCAATTTAGCACACAAAAAGCAGATGTGGTTAAAGGCTGTAATCTGCACAGATCTTTCATTTACACACTGTGTGTGTGCGTGCCTGCTTGCATTTTAGGAGGTGTGTAATTGTTTTGCCAGTGTGTTTTCTCCTTCGCCCCTGGCTAAACCTCTGATCTTGTCTTTCACACCCCTAAACGATTCCTGTTGCATGTCCAAGAGCCTGAGTGATTTTGGGTGGGAACCAAATTTCACATCCAAATGATTTTGCTATGAGTGAGAGTTTTTGAAGTGGTGGGTGGGTGGAGGATGGGGCAGGGATGCCGTGTAACCAGATATCAATGTATATCTTTCATGTAATTAAATAAAGAAATCCGGAGTGAGTGGATGGATTGAAACGTGTTCACCTTACAGGAGTGTAATGAATGTCTCTCTGCTGGTGTGAAACTGAGCCTGCAGCAGGGCAGCATCGGGATAGATGATAAAAAATGGCATAATATTTAGGTTTAAAGTGGGTTGGGACAGGCATAATATATGTTAATGGTCTGATGCATACGTAGAGGAAGTAATATCAACCATGTTCCCTTTCCACAGTTTTTATGTGAGGAAAGTTCTAACTTAAAATTGTATAAATGCCGACAGATCATTTGTTCGTTCGACATGGTTGGATCTTTTTGTGTCTGTAAAATGAATTGCTGAGAAATGGAGGTGGAAACGCCATTTCAAAGTCAAATTGGAGTCACACGATGACATGGTGTGTAGTCCTCCCACTACGACTCTGGAAACTATGCAGATTATTAAGCTACAGAGGAAATAAACTGTGATGAACTTCACAGGGTTGTGAAAGTGAAGGTGATCTTGATGCTCATTTCCAATAAATATTGAGGGTCTTATTCTGGTCAATGCTTGACAGATAAAAATATTCTTGCTCTTATCCATGATAATCTCATCATGTAGACTATAATTTTATTTATCTGTTATTTTACCAGGTAAGTTGACTGAGAACACATTCTCATTTACAGCAACTACCTGGGGGATAGTTACAGGGGAGAGGAGGAATGAGCCAATTGTAAACTGGGTATTATTAGGTGACCTTGAATGGTTTGAGGGCAAGATTGGGAATTTAGCCAGGACACCAGGGTTAACACCCCTACTCTTATGATAAGTGCCATGGGATCTTTAATGACCTCAGAGAGTCAGGACACCCATTTAACATCCCAGCCAAAAGACAGCACCCAATACAGGGCAGTGTCCACAATCACTGCCCTGCAGTATTGGGATATTTTTTAGACCAGAGGAAAGAGTGTCTCCAACTGGCCCTCCAACACCACTTCCAGCAGCATCTGGTCTCCCATCCAGGGACTAACCAGGACCAACCCTGCTTAGCTTCAGAAGCAAGCCAGAAGCTAGCCTACCCACACAGTTTACCCACACTCGGTACATGAAAACTTAAGCAAAAAGGTACATTTTATCTGCAACAAGTCAGTTTGGAAACACACCAATGGTGGGAAAATTAGCATATTTTTTTAATGCGTATATTAAAATATTGGAATGAAAATCTGTTCGCCAAGTTGTTTCCTGAAAATGCAAAACACAAGGAAACGTTGTTGTGTTGTAGGGAGGGACCCGAGGCCAGAGTCTCAGAGCTGGGCCAATGTCTAAATGTATGGCCTCCGGGGGCGTAGAGGGTGTGACACGAGTATGCCAGTGAGTCAAGAAGAGGGACCCGAGGTGCTAACAAAAACAAACTCTTAACACCAAAACCAGAGGCGAGAAAACAATGATTTATTCATGACAATAATAACTGGGGCAGTCTGTGGTCTGGACGAAGACAGTCACTACCTGTCAGAAGCAGAGGGAGCGATTGGGTGAGGCGGCAGTGGTCAGTGGAGGGGTGGATGATGGTGGAGGATGATTCAGCAAGAAAAAAGGACCGTGAAATTTATTTCTGGGAAGAGTTGGGAGAGAATAATGAGATGTGCGAAAAGTTAAGAAAGTGTTTCCCTTTCTAGCACGGAGAGGGAGAGAGAGAGATAGAAAAAGAAAAAGGAAGAGAAGAAAGTGTGAGACCAGAGAAGGCCCCTGGGGACACAGGCCCTAGTAATGGCTTTTGACGCGCAATTTTTCCATAATTTGACGATTAATGTGTGGCAGATGCGCATAATGCTTCTGTGCACGGAGCCAAGCCAGCAGAGGATGGAGCGGGAGTGCTCTGGGCATGAGATAATGCCACAGAGAGGGGCCAGGGTTTATACGGCTGCCTGCTGCCACTCTGTGTGAGTATGGGTGTGAGTGTGTGGGTGGGTGTGTGTGTCCAAGTCCTACTAACGGATGTTTAACATCCCCTTTCCGCACAATTACTGCATCTCAAGGTCAGAGCACAGATAGCACACAGATACACTATATATACAAAAGTATGGGGACACCCCTTCAAATGAGTGGATTTGGCTATTTCAGCCAAACCTGTTTACTGACAGGTGTATAAAATCGAGCACATAGCCATGCAACCTCCATAGACCACCATTGGCAGTAGAATGGCCTTACTGAAGAGCTCAGTGACTTTCAACGTGGCACCGTCTTAGGATGCCACCTTTCCAATAAGTAAGTTCGTAGAATTTCTGCCCTGCTAGAACTGCCCCGGTCAACTGTAAATGCTGTTATTGTGAATTGGAAACATATAGGAACAACAACAGCTCAGCCGCAAAGTGGTAGGCCACACAAGCTCACAGAGCAGGACAGCAGAGTTCTGAAGTGCGTGGCGTGTAAAAGCTGTCTGTCCTCGGTTGCATCACTCACTATCATGTGCCAAACTGCAACTGAAAGCAGCGTCAACACAATAACTGTTTGTTGGGAGCTTCATCAAATGGATTTCCATGGCCAAGCAGCCGTACACAAACCTAAGATCACCACGCTTTATGCCAAGAGTCGGCTGGATTGGTGTAAAGCTCGCGGCCATTGGACTCTGGAGCAGTGGAAATGCATTCTTTGGAGTGATGAATCACGCTTCACCAACTGGCAGTTCGACGGACAAATCTGGGTTTGGGGGATGCCAGGAGAATGCTAGTGCTTACTGTAAAGTTTTGTGGAGGAGTAATAATGGTCTGGGGCTGTTTTTCATGGTTTGGGATAGGCCCCTTAGTTCCAGTGAAGGAAAATCTTAATGCTACAGCATACAATGACATTCTAGACAATTCTGTGCTTGCAACTTTGTGGCAACAGTTTGGGTAAGGCCTTATCTTGTCCCCGTGCACAAAGTGAGGTCCATACAAAAATGGTTTGCTGAAATAGGTGTGGAAGAACTTGATTAGCCTGCACAGAGCCCTGTCCTCAACCCCATCAAACACCTTTCGGGATGAATTGGAACACCAACTGGAAGTCAGGCCTAATCGCCCAACATCACTGTCTGACCTCACTCTCACCAATGGTATTGTGGCTGAATGGAAGTAAGTCCCCGCAGCAATGTTCCAACATCTAGAGCAAAGCTCTTCTCTGAAGAGTGGAGGCTATTATAGCAGCAAAGGGGGACCAACTCCATATTAATGCCCATGATTTTGGAATGAGATGTTCGACGAGCAGATGTCCACATACATGTAATGCATGCTATACGCAGAATCTGTCTTTCTGCCCTTATGTTGGGCAAGATCGAGACATCCATATTGTTTTCTATTTTAGTCATTATAAGAAAATGTTACTCACAAAATACTCTGTTACCTGTGCCCATAAAAGGACATAATGAGCACCTCTTTTTCATAAATACTAGCTCTAAACCCGCTCAGGTCGTAAACATTATTGTGGATTTATTGGCTAGAGTGGGAGCTAATAGCATTGTTTTCCTTTCTCCTGGCCCATGAAATAGATCAGTAAACATTTTCTCCCTCTAGCAACACATTTTACAGAGATGTGAACCACATACCTGTGATTTGTACCACTATATGTGTGATTTGGGCTTTGGATGTGTTTATGTGTGTGTGTGTCTGTCTGTGTGTGTGCTTGCATGCATACCTACAGTTGAAGTCGGAAGTTTGCATACACCACTACATTTAAACTCTGTTTTTCATAATTCCTGACATTTAATCCGAGTAAAACTTCCCTGTCTTAGGTCAGTTAGGATCACCACTTTATTTTAAGAATGTGAAATGTCAGAATAATAGTAGAGAGAATGATTTATTTCAGCTTTTATTTCTTTCATCACATTCCCAGTGGGTCAGAAGTTTACATACACTCAATTAATATTTGATAGCATTGCCTTTAAATTGTTTAACTTGGGTCAAATGTTTCGGGTAGCCTTCCACAAGCTTCCCACAATAAGTTGGGTGAATTTTGGCCCATTCCTCCTGACAGAGCTGGAGTAACGGAGTCAGACTTGTAGGCCTCCTTGCTCGCACACGCTAACCTGAAAGGCCACTCAGCAAGGAAGAAGCCACTGCTCCAAAACTGCCATAAAAAAGCCAGACTACGGTTTGCAACTGCACATGGAGACAAATATCTTACTTTTTGGAGAAATGTCCTCTGGTCTGATGAAACGAAAATAGAACTGTTTGGCCTTAATGACCATCGTTATGATTGGAGGAAAAAAAGGGAGGCTTGCAAGCCGAAGAACACCATCCCAACCGTGAAGCACGGGGGTGACAGCATCATGTTTTGGGGGTGCTTTGCTGCAGGAGGGACTAGTGCACTTCACAAATTAGATGGCATCATGAGGTAGGACAATTATGTGGATATGTTGATGCAACATCTCAAGACATCAGTCAGGAAGTTAATGCTTGGTCACAAATGGGTCTTCCAAATGGACAATGACCCCAAGCATACTTCCAAAGTTGTGGCAAGATAGCTTAAGGACAACAAAGTCAAGGTATTGGAGTGGCCATCACAAAGCCCTTACCTCAATCCTATAGAAAATGTGTGGGCAGAACTGAAAAAGCGTGTGTGAGCAAGGAGGCCTACAAACCTGACTCAGTTACACCAGCTCTGTCAGGAGGAATGGACCAACATTCACCCAACTTAGTGTGGGAAGCTTGTGGAAAGCCATCCAAAACCTTTGACTCAAGTTAAACAATTTAAAGGCAATGCTACCAAATACTAATTGAGTGTATGTAAACTTCTGACCCACTGGGAATGTGATGAAAGAAATAAAAGCTGAAATAAATAATTCTCTCTACTATTATTCTGACATTTCACATTCTTAACATAAAGTTGAGTTCTTAACTGACCTAAAACAGGGAGGTTTTACTAGGATTAAATATCAGAAATTGTGAAAAACAAAGTTTAAATGTATTTTGCTAAGATATATGTAAACTTCCGACTTCAATTGTATATTCTTTTGTACCTGTTTCCTCCAGCATCTTGTCAATTAGCCTATCAGAAGCTTCTAAAGCCATGACATTATTTTCTGGAATTTTCCAAGCTGTTTAATGGTACAGTCAACTTAGTGTATGTAAACTTCTGACCCACTGGAATTGTGATACAGTGAATTATAAGTGAAATAATCTGTCTGTAAACAATTGTTGGAAAAATGACTTGTGTCATGCACAAAGTAGATGTCCTAACCGACTTGCCAAAACTATAGTTTGTTAACAAGAAATTTGTGGAGTGGTTGGAAAACAAATTTTAATGACTCCAACCTAAGTGTATGTAAACTTCCGACTTGAACTGTACGTGCATGCCCGCTTGTGTGTGTGAGCTTATCTGTGCGTGTATGTGCGTGGGTGCACACGCTTGCCTGTGTGTGTGAGCTTATCTGTGTGTGTATGTGCGTGGGTGCACACGCTTGCCTGTGTGTGTGAGCTTATCTGTGCGTGTATGTGCGTGGGTGCACACGCTTGCCTGTGTGTGTGAGCTTATCTGTGCGTGTATGTGCGTGGGTGCACACTCTTGCCTGTGTGTGTGAGCTTATCTGTGCGTGTATGTACGTGGGTGCACACGCTTGCCTGTGTGTGTGTACACATTGAGTGCATTCCCCCGCAGCGAGTTGCCGGCCAGGCTCCGGATCTGAGCACAGCCCTCTAATCCAACCTTCCTGTTTTGTGAAAGTGCTGCGCTGCAGAGGAGGAGATGGATTTATTTGATAATTAGGCAGATAATACCTTACAGCCAATTACCTGAAAGGGAGGCAGGAGGGGGCGGAAGAAGGATAAAGTAATAGGGGATGGGCTGGGAAGACTGTGGTTGAGCTGGGTTGGCCGTGAAGGATGGTGGACTGGGGGGGACGGGGCTCTTTCTGTGAAGAGGAAAAAAGGAGTGGGGCACATGGGGATGTTTAGGGCTGATCTCTCATAAGTAACACTACTGCAGACTAGGTTCTCTTTGCTCCTAACAGAACTCAGCTAAGCGCACGATTGTGTTTGCATTCTACCTTAAAGTAACTGTTCAGTGTTTCCAGATTTCTATGAAATTGTATGTTAAAAACTGCTTTTTTGGGTTAGAATGGTGTGGGCATACCTTTGGACACAATTAGGAGTGTAGGACAAGTCAACAACATTATTTGGTTATGAGTTAACAGAATATGAACTTTTAAAAGTGAGATTTTTCACTGGACAGTTACATTAAAGAACTAAGCTGTAAAAAAGCACCAATATTACCAAGGAAAAGCCAAGCTCAAAGTTGTTGTCGTTGTTCTTCACCGTGTTGAATCCACAGAGTTCAGGTTGAATCAAGATGAATGCGAAACTTGTATCCTTGCCGGACCACTCTCTGGTTGAATGAAAACAAACACTTCATTGAAGAAGTTCCCACCTCTACAGTTGACCAATCACAGACGAAGGGGTGTAGACTTCGGCTACTGAACTTCAACCTGCCTCAAGAAAACATTTTGTGTGTGCGAACAGCCGGAAAAAAATCTGTCAAACAGAAAAAAACGTCACAAAATTTCATTGGAATCAATGGGCAGAACGGCCTGCCACATTTCAACTCGATAGAATGCGGCGGCCTTTAGAGGAACTGTTTTAGTGAGGAGAGAGACAGACAGACAGACAGACAGACAGACAGACAGACAGACAGACAGACAGACAGACAGACAGACAGACAGACAGACAGACAAAGGGAAATAGAAAAACTAGAGAGGGGGGGGGGAGAAAGAAAATAGACATATGTCTGCTATGTGGAGAGAGAAGGTGTAGGTTTGTGACTGCCTAGTCTGTACTCTGACAGTAATTAGCTGTCTAATGCAGACCTGTCAACATCCAGGCGACACCAGAGTCTCTAGCAGAGACCCAGAGAGTCTCTGTGGCTTCCCCAGTCCTGCACCAAGTCCCTGAGCCCCAGCCCATGACGCCCCCTGAGCCCCAGCCCACTATCAATTATACTGCACACATATGGCAACAGGCTCCAGCGCACCCCACAAAAATACTGTCCCATCTGCACATGGTTTCTGATGTGGTCACATAAAGCATTAGCAGGCACCATGGAGGATTGAGGCATCCTTCAGAGACTCAAACTGAAAGGTCCAATGCAGCCACTGTTATTTCAACATCAAATCATTTCTGGCTAACAATGAAGTTCTTTACTGTGATTGTTTTAAATTAAAATTGTCAAAAAGAAACAAAAAGAAACAAAAAAAGCTTCTTAGCAAAGAGCAATTTGTCAAGCAAGAAATTTGCTATGACTGTCTGGGAGTGATCTGAGTGGGGAAGGGAAAAATTAGATGTTTTGAACTTTCTTATATATATATTTTTCTTATTGTTTTATTTTCTATTACATTTAAAAAAAAACATTTTCTCCTTTTTCTCCCCAATTGGTCGTTAGTCTTGTCTCATTGGCTGCAACTCTTGTACAGACTCGGGAGAGGTGAAGGTCGAGAGCCTCGCGTCCTCCGAAACACAATCCAGCCAAGCTGCACTGCTTCTTGACACAATGCCCACTTAACCCAGAAGCCAGCCACACCAATGTGTTGGAGGAAACACTGTACACCTGGTGACCGTGTTAGTGTGCATGCACCCGGCCCGCCTTTGGAATCGCTAGAGCGCGATGGGACAAGAACGTCCTTGCCGGCCAAACCCTCCCCTAACACGGATGACGCTGGGCCAATTGTGCGCCGCCCCATGGGTCTCCCGTTCGCGGCCAGCTGCGACAAAGCCTGGACATGAACCAGGATATCTAGTGGCACAGCTAGCAACTACGATGCTACGCCATTCAGGAGGCCCTCTTATTGCCTGTCACTAGGCAGTCCAAAACTCCATCCCTCCAAAACAGGCTGAACTTTTCAAACAGTGCTTACACTACGAGGGCATCATCATTTTCATAGTTTCACAGTATTATTCCATCATCATAGTGTGGAAATATAAATAAAACACATGAGAATCGTGTTTTTGACTGCACTGGGCCAAAAGTCAATCAAATGAATCATTCATTGACATTTTTATGAGGTGAGGGGAGTCTGAGTCTTCCTGGTAGTAATACGATAGAAGTAATAATAGTAGTATTAGCAGTAGTTGGTTTTTACAGTACCCAAAACCTACTGTAACCTATGTAATTAATTTGACTATGGGAAAATTAACGACTGTGTTGTACCGCAGACCAGTTTTGATTCACTTGATCCCAAAAATTACTTATTAAATAATTTGACTTTGGCCATTATTAAAGTACCACAACCCTAACTAAGATAGCTGGGGTATATTTGTTATGATTCCTATCCTGATGGAGATGTCAGAGATAGTTGATTGCATGCTAATTCCCTACTCCTCCTGCGTGGGAGGAGCAGTGGGACGTCCTGTCTCAGTAACATTTGCTGTTTATGTTTATTCTTTTCACCTTCCCTGTGAGGACTTCAGCTGGCCGAGAACTTTACAGATGGTTTACCCAGAGAGCCTGGTTGCATCATACAGACATTCTCCCTCCTTCACTTAAAGTTACCTTAAGTAAACACACTATTTAAGGTTCCACTGTTGCGTCACACTTCCACCATTTTTTTTTGGAATGACCAAGTGTCTGGGCCTACTTGTCATTCTCTGGAGGTTAAAGTACTGGATTTAGTTAACTTAGTCCAACAGATAGTAAAATAGGTGCCCTAAAAATGGCCAGGCCCAGCGTTGATATATTTATACCACTTATAGGGGTTCTTATGTTGATATTTCAACACTGGAGTGCTCAGCCCTCGGATGCTTTGATTTGTATTGGTGCCAGATTATGATTTATAGCTCTCCAAGGCAATGTACTGTAACCCGAACCCGGGTCCATAAAAGTAAGATATTTATTTTAATTTAAGTTTCTTAACACAAAAGTTTCATTAAGAAAATGCCTGACTTCTTAAATAAATGTTTTTTTTCCACCCTAAAGAGATCTGGCTTGATTGTGGGAAGTCTATTCTTTCTTTCTTTCTTTCTTCTCTCTCTCTCTCTCTCTCTCTCTCTCTCTCTCTCTCTCTCTCTCTCTCAATTCAATTCAATTCAATTTTAATTCAGTAGACCTTGAATTACTTACATTGTCAAAGTATACATATAACAACAATAAGGCATCAATAATAATAGTAGTAGTGGAAATGGGATTACCATTAACAGCAACTGCAACAACAATATTAATGAGAATAACAACACATTAAAGCAATAGTATTAGACCAGTCTCAACATGACTGAGAAGCCTCATTATGTGGTATGAAAGCCAATGATCACCTGATCCCCATCTCTCTCTGTCTCTGTTTCTCTCTCTCGCCCTCTCTTTCTCTCTCTGGGATCTGTTCCAGAACTGTTTCCCTTAAACGGAGGCAGCCATTTCCTTGAGGTTTGGGTTGAATTGCATTATTGGCACTTTTTACATTCTTTTGGCCCCTGATTCACACACAGAACACGACACGTTCTGAGCACAAGGCCAATGGTATCATGGCGTCTTGGCGTTTGACAGTTTTACAAATGTTTACGTGACCTCCATTGTACCCTGACTGTGGAGCGACAGGAGTCGCTCTCACGGGTTGTCAGTGTTTCAGTTTGGCTCTCTGGTGCCATCACAGCTCCGTGCTGCTCACACTGCCTGATAGAGCAAGGCCGCAGAGCCAGGATTACCGCAGGCTGTGTGTGAATAGGTGGCAGCCGGGCCAGATCCCCGCTCAGATTGCAGCAGGCCCTCCCAAAACATTTCTCACACACACACACACAGGCACGCATATCCACATATATGCATGCACACATACATACATACTTACACACACACACACACACACACACACACACACACACACACACACACACACACACACACACACACACACACACACACACACACACACACACACACACACACACACACACACACACACACACACACACACACGTGTTCTCAAATACATTCAACCACACACACACTTAGACGCACACACACACACACACACACTTCACTTCCCCTCTCCATATCTCCCCCCAGGACCATGCGTGAAATCCAAGCCAAATCAATTACTATCTCCCCTGGCACCTTCTCGAAATTACAAAGCAATAAATAAGTCTGGTGCTGGAGAAACTGTGAAGGAGATATGAGGCCTCCTGTCTATGGTCAACTGAAGATGGTGACCTCCACCCCAACCCCTCCCTATCTCCTCCCCCAACCCCTCTCTACCTCCCCCCCAACCCCTCTCTCTCCCATTCCTTTCCCCTCTCCTCTCTCTCACTGCCTCTCCCTCACTCCCCTCTTCATGCCCTCTCCTTCTCTGTTACATCTCCCTCTATCATTCTCTCCTTCCCTCTTTCCCTCCCTCCCTCTCATGGTAACCATAGCTGAGGGTCCCCTGATCCCCCAGTCGTGCGTTGGAGCTCCTGTTTCTGTGGGCTGTGTTGTCTGTGACCTTCGGCCCTGCTTCAGGTTATGTGATCCAGTGTGTAGCAGGCTCCCTTCCTCTCCCATGGCACACTCAGGGAACCAGGCCTTTATCCATCTTCCCACAGTGACATCACTCACGACACCCTCTTTGTGCTATCATTGTCTGAGCTGCCTGTTTGGGAGAACAGTGGTGGTAGAATTATTAGTATATTTTTCCTTCGTCATTGGGAGCCTTATTCGTCTCTCTGTCTCTCTCTTCCCCTCAAATGTTTTCCATAATTCATATGATCAATTATGTAGCTCCCAGACTTCAATAATGGAATTTGGGTTTGCATTTGTCTTAATTGGTGGTTTTGGCATCTGCTAATGTGTTGACACTCAGCTAAAATTATTATGCCTTTTGGTCGACTTTTTCCCTAGCTTATGTATTTAACCACTCATCCAGTTGTGCCATAGCCAACCCATGGAATTTACCACACTTTCAAACACTGTCACATTTTCTCCATTCTCCCAGGCCATAAAGTCTTAAAAACCAAGCTCTCTACTTTGAGAGCAATATGATGTCATCTTCAATTACCTGACGCCTCCAAGGAGTGTGTGTGAGAAAAGTGAGGGAATGTAAGTGTGAGGTAGAATCTCCAGTTGATTTGAATATGCGTGGCCATCCATTACTTAACAGATAGTGCTGTGTTATTTTAGTGTTGACCCCACTTCCTGTGTCCACACACACTCAGGCCTTATCAGTCCGGCCTCTGTGTGTAGACAAGTATAAACACATACTGTCCCAGTATTTCCTGATAGCTTCCGGGGATACGGAGATTGTGGGACAGGAGATAATGGAACACTAACCTAATTTCCAGACCCTAGTGGACCAACGTGGCAAACTTGGTCTGCGTTAGCCAATACAGATGTCACGGCTCAGGCTAAGACCCAGATGCAGACACAGGAGGCGGATAGTAAGAGTCTCAGATTTTATTACGGTACAAGGGGCCGGCAATCGGTAGGACAAGGCAAGCAAAGAGTCGTAATCCAAATCAGTGTCAGGCAGGATCAGTTGTCAGGAAAGGCAGAAAGGTTAGAACTGGGAAGGCTGAAAACAGGAGACAAAGGGCTGTGAGACAGGGGTTTAATTCTAGATACATGGAAAGTGTGATATATACGGCGGGTGCGGGGCAACAGAAGGAGAACAGCAGAGCGGCTAAGGACCTTAGAGATGGGAAAAGGGCCGATACAACGGGGGGAAAGTTTGCGGGACTCCACCCGGAGGGGCAGATCCCGAGTGGAAAGCCACACCGCAGGCATATTCCACCCACATGAGTTGCTGGCTCCAGGTGGTGAGACTGGTGGAGACGAGGAAACGAAGAGTCGTCTCCAGGCCCTGATTGGCTCGCTCCAACTGGCTGTTAGACTGGCAATGAAAAGCTGAGAGCTGAGATGAGAGCTGGGGACCTTGTCGACCGGAAGTCCATGGATCCGGAAGACGTGCTGCAACATGAGCTGGGCCATCTCCTTAGCTGAGGGCAACTTAGGAACGGGGATAAAATGGGTGGCTTTGGAAAACCTATCCACCACCGTAAGGATGGTGGTGTTGCCATCTGATGAAGGGAGACCCGTCCAAGGATATATGGGACAGGGGCGGTGAGGAACAGGGAGAGGTTGAAGGAGGCCAGCCGGAGCATGCCAAGGAGTCTTGTTCTGCACACACACAGTGCAGGTGGCAACGAACGCGGAGACGTCAGGAACCATGGTGGGCCACCAAAAACATTTTCGGACAAAAGCCAAGGTCCGATAGGAGCCAGGATGACAGGTGAGTCTCGAGAAATTTGCGCATTCCAGAACCGGAGTACGTGCAGAGTCCGGGACAAACATCTGGTTAGCCGGGCCCTCCCTGGGGAGAGTGCATAAGGCTTCACATTCTTGGACACCAGACAGTAGGAGATGGTGAAATGGAAAGAGTGAATAACAGGGCCCATCTCACCTGCCTGGAGTTGAGGCGCTTGGCGGTGCGGAGATTTTCCAGGTTCTTAGGGTCTGTCCACACCAAGAATGGATGTTCAGCCCCGAACCAGTTACTCCACTCGTCCAACGCCATCTTAACTGCAAGTAATTCTCAATTTCCCACGTCATAGTTCCTTTCAGCGGGGTTAGGACGATGGGAAAGGAAGGTGCAGGGATGCAGCTTCTGGTCCTTGGCAGAATGCCTCAACTCTGACGTCCGAGGCGTCGACCTCTATCACGAACTGACGGGACGGGTCCGGATAGATTAAGATGGGAGCTGTAGTGAATTGCTGCTTGAGGTCTGAGAACGCCCGGTCAGCTGCTGGAGACCATATGAACGGAACCTTGGGAGAGGTGAGTGCAGAGAGGGGGGAAGCAAGGGTGCTGTAACCTCAGATGAAACAACAGTAGAAATGAGCAATCCCCAGGAATCTTTGTAGCTGCACTCTGGATGTGGGTTGAGGCCAATCCACCACCACTCTCACCAGGGTCCATCTGAATATTCCCTGCAGCGATGACGTATTCTAGGAAGGAGATGGTGGAGCGGTGGAACTCACATTTCTCTGACTTCACGAAAAGCTGGTTCTCCAGGAGATGCTGGAGGACCTGTCGGACATGGAGGATGTGCTCTTGAGCTGACTGGGAATAAATGAGGATGTTGTTGAGGTTGACAAACACAAATCGGTTCGACATGTCATTTAGCACATCATTGACCAGGGCCTGGAACACTGCAGGAGCGTTGGCCAGTCCGAACGGCATCACCAGGTACTCATAGTGCCCGCTAGCCGTGTAAAATGCTGTCTACCGTAAAGTCAGTAAGATCCCGGTAGTCGATACATGGACGCAGCGGGGGAGGCAGATGGATGCATAATCCCTGCAGCGAGAAAGTCCTCAATGTACACTTTCATTGCTTTGGTCTGGATTTGAACTGGTCTCCCCACAACAAGGTAACATGGAGGGGGTAATGAGTAGTGAGAGATTGGAAACTCCCCGTACAGCTCCCCAGTGTTCTCGTACCAACTGATGAGCCTGGTGTTTTAATGGGCAGGTAGATAAGAAATGTCCCGTAGCTCCACAATACAGACAGCCCTTACTGTTCAGTCTGCGTAAGCGCTCAGCAGGAGACAATCTAGCCCTGCCCAGATGCATGGGCTCTGGAGGAGACGAGGCGACAGCTCTTGTGATTTCTGAGGGAACTCGGGTGACACTGGATTCTCTGGGAAATGTAGACCAGGGATTTCTGAGATTCCTCGGAGGTGAGGGGGAATTTGAGGACGAGCGAGGGTGACAGGGAAAATTCCCCCTCTCCCTCCTACGTTCCCGTAGCTGCCCATTGAGCTGGATGGTCAAGTCTATGAGGGAGTCGAGGTCCATGGGCAGCTCCAGGGCTGCGAGCTCGTCTTTAATCACATCCAATATTCAGTGAAGGAACATGTTGAACAGAGCTTCCAGGTTTCAGGCTTTCTCAGCTGCCAATGTGCAGAAATCCACACTACGGAAGTCTTGACGTAGTTGGAGCAGCTTACGAGCAGCCTCTCTCCCAGCCAACGGAGAACCAAACACTTTTCATTCCTCTGCAACAAACTCTTCCAGACTGAGGCAAATGGTGGACTGTTGCTCCCGCCCCACCGTAGCCCCGGCGAGGGCCCTCCTGGACATCAGCTTTATCAAGTACGCTATCTTCGAGCGGTCCAAGGGGAACGAAGAAGGCTGCAGCTCGAAGATGAGGGAGCACTGGGAGAGAAACGCCCAGCCGGTTCCAGAATCTCCAGCGTCACTTGTGGCAGGGTTGCTAAGAGTCTGGGGGATTACTGCTGTGGCTTGCTGCCTAGTTGGGAATCTGTGGAATTGGTCTAGCGGTGTATTGAACGCATGGTCATGGCGTTCTGCCAGCCTCCATAAGGCTGCAGTAACTCCTTGTGTCTTCCAATGGTGGCTCCTTGGGAGGAGACAGCTTTTGCGGAGCTGGTCCGAGTCTGCTGGGTCAGTCATGGCCAGTTCGTACTATCACGACTCAGGTTAAGACCTAGATGCAGACACAGGAGGCAGATAGTACAAGTCTGAGAGTTTATTACCGTACAAGGGGCAGGCAATCGTTAGGTCAAGGCAGGCAAGAGTCGTGATTCCAAATCAGAGTCAGGCAGGTACAGGACAGCAGGCAGGATCAAGGTCAGGACAGGCAGAAAGGTCAGAACTGGGAAGACGAGAAAAAGTAAAAATTAGAGCACAGGAAACATGGGAACACACTGGTAGGACTTGACGGGACAAGACGAACTGGCAACAGATGAACAGAAAACGCAAGTATAAATACAGATGAGGTAATGGGAGACACCTGGTGTGGTTGGAGACAATCACAAGACAAGGGAAACATGTGCCGGGAGAAACTCCCATTGGCTTAATCGAACTAATCTACCAACTAATCATCTCCCACAACACCTTCCCTTTAACCCACCCCGTACTCTACCACACCACAAGCACAGAGCTACACCTCGCAGTAGTGTGACTCCATAAAATGTTCCACAGAGTGGGTTAGATAAAATGGGTCTTGATGTCCACTATCACATTCTACACTAGTTCCTTTTCTGCAGCCTAATGGTGTTAGATTGGCGGCAGCCAGTGTCTGGCAGGATTCAGAGGTGCATAGGATTAATTAACAACATTGTTATTCTTTCTACTAAAACTGTGGTGCATCATCTATGCACAAAACCCCATAGTATAGGTCTATGACAGCACATAAGTCTGTGGGTCATTGAAATATTCAAATATTCAAAGTGCCTTATATTGCCAATACGTTTTACTATCCCTTTAGTTCTGAAGTATTCTAAAGACATCATTAAGGGCCCAGATTTGTTGCACTTGAAGTTGAAGCCGATTCTCATCCTCCCTATGTGTTTCACTACGGGATGTTTGTTTTCTGCCTCCTACGGAATTCCTCTGAAAATGTATCGTTTGGAGTAACGTGAAACTCACGTTACCCACAGCAGAAAGCCATACAGCCAGGGAGCCAGCCAGCCATGAAGTAGCCAACCAGCCAGCCAGCCACGGAGCAGCCAGCCACGGAACAGCCAGTCAACCAGTCAGCCACAGAGCAGTCGACCAGCCAGCCACAGAGCAGCCAGTCAACCAGTCAGCCACAGAGCAGCCGACCAGCCAGCTACGGAGCAGCCAGACACGCAGCAGCCAGCCACAGAGCAGTTTAGCCCAGTGTTGCCCTCTGCTCCGAACCGACACGTCTCCCCACCTCCCCGGTGATTGACATATATCATTAACATTGTTATTTAACACCCAAACACTAAGAGCTGGTCACATGATCCAGCCCATCCTGCTGTGACTCAGGCCACGAAGTTCATAAACAATGGGGCTGACCAAAGCCACAGTGTTGAGCTCTATGGAGCCCACATACAATAGGAAAATATGAATGGCCTCAAAACCACTACCAGACTGGGGAAAATACATATACGCGTGACAAGGGAGTGTCCTCAAACGCTCACCAGACTGACTCAAACTCATACACACAAGCACGCGCACACACACACACTCTCTTATCTGAACAGTACAGTCTGTCCAATGAGCTGTGGTTGCTCAACATCTCCAGATAAGATGTGTATGTGAATGAATGGAAATTCACTGGGGGAGTTTAGCACTTTTTTTAACTCAGTCCTGCTTTATAAGCGAAGTTTCAAGTGCACTCTCTGGGAGACACACAAAACTCTTAACAAACACACTAAGCTGTAGAATTTCAAAGGGATAGGTACTGTGTCTTGAGAATGTCAGGTATCACGTCCGGAGTTAAGCGTCTTGGGTTTTATGAATTTATTTTCCCATATCACACACCGCCCCTCATCCAGGCATCCTGAGCATGTAGAGATGTGAGGAGGTGAGATAGATCAGCTCCAGACTGATATCTGGCCTGCTGGCCTTATCTCCCTGTCCCCAGCTGGATCAGATGGCCTCTAACCCCAGACACAGGCCGCTATCAGGCCCAGCAGAGAGAACCCTGCCCTGGGTAGGACAAAGCCGGATGGCTCCCTGCCTGGTCCTCCTCTGACTGACTGGTCATGATTAGTTACACATGAGAGATAAGCCAGCCGTGTGCTGGGGTTAAGCGTGCCACTTAAAAGGCACTGGTTCTCTGTGATCACGACTGCACTCTCCCGCTACCCCTTAACCCCTAACCCTCATCTCTCTTTCTCTTGTCTGTCTCACGCTCTCATTTTCTTTCTTTTCCTTTCCCTGTATTCAGCTGCTGTCGTTCTTTCTTTTTCTGTGCCTCCTGTCTCTTCATCTCTCCTTCTTTCTAAAAGAATGACACATGGCCACAGAAAGAGACAAAGTTGATATTTTAAATTATACTTTATTTCATATAAAAACAAAACAATAAAACAAATAAATTAGATATTTCTAAAATAATATTCTTGAGGATTTTTTTTAAAGAACATTGTGATTGTTACAATTGTATTGGGCGTACATAAATGGAATGTCATGCAGTTGATCCTGACGTTGTGTAGTACAGGAATCAAAACAACAACACTGAAGATCTTTGTGATAAACCTTTCGATGCCGAAGGGCTAAGTTCAATTCAAAGAGGCTGTTCTGAAGCTCATGGTTTGGTTTTCAGTTGGAGGTCATGCATTGGTATAGCTGCCTTAAAGGAGAAAAAAACATATTTTTGAGCTAATTTGCTGAATGTATTGTTTTATAAAAATGATGACACACCAAATAAATCTCGCAACTCAACAGTAAGGATATCAATATACACAAAGGGGTAGCCATCACCACTGCCCTGCTACCTGAATAGCTTTTGTCATTTCTTTATTTTTACTGTATGAGCATTATGCTTTGCTTTCAACTGACAACATCACAATCTTTATTCTAAAAATGCTTTTGAGTCATCTGAATGAAAAACAACCCAGGGCAGTTAGATTGTGAAGCGTTGTTGAAACAGCAACATGCAAGGCTTATCTATATGATTTGAGGTGAACCCTTTGCATTCCCTGGAGGACATTTCTAGAGTTCTTCCCAATGGTAACAGAGCATCAGAATTAGCATTTGTATATTGAAGATGGTAGCAGGATAAAGATGGCTATCAGTGGGAGCCATGCATTAACATAATAAGGGACTCTTCATTTGCACACAGGCCCAGGCTGAGGGGCTGAGGCTACCCCTGGATCAACCTACCCTCCCTGTCCCCACAGTGTCCCCACAGTCACACCCATCAGGATTGCCAAAGAGCCTATTGTCCAGGTCCGGCCTCAGCCTGTACCCCTGCAAACACACTGGGCCTGGTTAAAGGGTTATAGAGGGGAAACAAAAGAGGAGGATTCTCCCATTTGAAATCAATCACACTGGGCCTTTCACATTCAGACATGCAGGTCCAGTCCTTTTCTTTTCATACAGCACTGACAGTAGAAGCTGGGCTGCTCCCCCTGTATTCCCACAGTGTCCTGTGTTGAATTGTATTCTTCTCTTTCAGGGCCCAGACCATACTGTTCTTACAGTTAGTTTACGTATGCAACAATTGAAAGCATAAGGGATTGGGGGTCCTGAGAGCTTTGACCGACTGGCCTCAATGCCATATAAAGCCAGAGCAGAGTACAAACGGGGCTGAGGCTGTTTTGATGAAATGGAATGAGAATCGCGAGGACATTTTGTCCGTTAAAACACTTGAATACATTATTTCTTTCTTCACCTCAGTTGAACACCTTCATTTTCGCGTCATTTAGAATAATTTATAAAAGGTAATGGTCTTTTTTGTGATATGTACATAAAATATTTGTATATTTTAATATATTCACAGGAAATCAAAAATTCAGGCACTTTGCTGCCCCTACAGCAACTTTTTAATACAAGAGATCCTGAGATTTAAGACAATTTTAAATAGCAAAATGTAAAATAATCTTATATACAGAGAGATTTATATTTAACAATCAACTTCTCTGTTTTTTTTATATCAAAATAAATATTTTTGGTAACACCTTATTTTAAGGGTCTGCAATAAATAATTTATAAGGCATTTATAAACCATTTACCAATTATTAGTAAAGTATTTTTGCAGTCCGTGATCTAAAGTGTGCACTATTTATACTTAAACACTTTCTGAAGGTTTTGAGTGACCCGTGTCATTTCTCACAAAAAGATGGTAGACATTCCAGCAGTAGCTGGTAAAAGAATAAGCATTCAACACAGGATGTTTAAGGAAATATATATACATGTGTGAATAACTTGCTTACTAACATTTACAAATGTAGGAATAATTAGTAATAAAATGTGAGAAAACTATTTGTAAATGCCTCATAATGCCTTATGAATGGTTTATTATGGACACTTAAAATGAAGTGTTAACATATTTTTTGTTAAAACATATTTTTCTGGTTTAAAAGCCCAGTTTGGATACCGTTCAGAGACAAGCTCGGATGAGTTTGAGTACAAGAAGCCCATTGTCGATCCTCTCTGTAGAGACCCAAACAAAAGAGAGTCCTTTTACTATAACACCCCAAACCTGATAAGAAGAAGAAGAGGCAGCCATTTTAGATGACCAGGGTCCTGTAGTGCCAAGGTTTGAGATACTGTTCTTAGGCACAGTCCCAGAGCAGACAGTCCAAGTTACACTTTTCATGCAACATGGTTGTTTTCTAACGCAAACTTATCCAGGTAATGCCCTTTGAGCCAGAGGACTCCCGTTGGAGCCACAGTCTACCGCAGTGCCGTTTTCATGTCTACCCGAGAATGAACGTCGTGGTAACCCAGCAGACAGGGGTCGGTGGACAGGGCATCGTGGGTAAAGACAGAGTCATTGTCCGAGGAGCAAGAACTGGAGGTGTCCTCGCACGACGGGGAGTACTGTTCAAAAGGTGTCGACAGGTCCAAGTACTAAGAAAAAGAAGTAGGAGAGAAACAGTAAGTTTGGTAACACTTTGCATTTGTGTTGTTGTGTATTTTATTGTATTTTTAAGCTTGACGTTTGTGTTGTGTGATGTATGGTAGGTTTGACATTTTATCTGAGACTGTGCTGTGTACAAACCCAGAGAGATTTGGTTTCTAATCTTGAACTACAGGGTGTCTTACAGTAATAAACTAAACTATAGCTGGAACTGTCTGTTGCAACAGGACATCTGGCGAGCAGATTGTGTGTGTGTGTTTGTGTATGTGTGTGTGTTTGTGTGTGCTTGTGTGTGTGTGTGTGTGTGTGTGTGTGTGTGTGTGTGTGTGTGTGTGTGAACGGGGATCCAGACACCCACCTCGTCAGAGATAGACAGCAGCACTCTGTCTAGCTCCTCCACCAGCTGTTTGAAGGTGGGTCGTTGTGTGGGCACAGCATGCCAGCACTCTCTCATCTTCATGTAGCTGCACACATACACATAGACAGACAGGGCTAGTTAGTATCAGGGTATATACACATAGACAGACAGGGCTAGTTAGTATCAGGGTATATACACGTAGACAGACAGGGCTAGTTAGTATCAGGGTATATACACATAGACAGACAGGAATAGTTAGTATCAGGGTATATACACATAGACAGACAGGGCTAGTTAGTATCAGGGTATATATAGGGTATATACACATAGACAGACGTAGACAGACAGGGCTAGTTAGTATCAGGGTATATACACATAGACAGACAGGGCTAGTTAGTATCAGGGTATATACACGTAGACAGACAGGGCTAGTTAGTATCAGGGTATATACACATAGACAGACAGGGCTAGTTAGTATCAGGGTATATACACATAGACAGACAGGGCTAGTTAGTATCAGGGTATATACACGTAGACAGACAGGGCTAGTTAGTATCAGGGTATATACACATAGACAGACAGGGCTAGTTAGTATCAGGGTATATACACATAGACAGACAGGGCTAGTTAGTATCAGGGTATATACACGTAGACAGACAGGGCTAGTTAGTATCAGGGTATATACACATAGACAGACAGGGCTAGTTAGTATCAGGGTATATACACATAGACAGACAGGGCTAGTTAGTATCAGGGTATATACACATAGACAGACAGGGCTAGTTAGTATCAGGGTATATACACATAGACAGACAGGAATAGTTAGTATCAGGGTATATACACATAGACAGACAGGGCTAGTTAGTATCAGGGTATATACACATAGACAGACAGGAATAGTTAGTATCAGGGTATATACACATAGACAGACAGGAATAGTTAGTATCAGGGTATATACACATAGACAGACAGGGCTAGTTAGTATCAGGGTATATACACATAGACAGACAGGGCTAGTTAGTATCAGGGTATATAACCCGTCCACAGCATTTTCACATTTACACACATCCAAATATAGCACAGGAGAAAGGACACAAAATATATATTCTAAAGGAAGGCAAACATCCACTTACTGTTTCTTTCTTTCACAACACAGTAATAAATATCAATTTACAACTTCAAGTTGAAGGGTTCGGTGAGGAGAACGCTGTGGTGTGTGTTTGGTAAGTTTTGGTATGCACTTATGTGTGTCTACTCACAGTTCGTGTGTGCAGTTGGAGGGTTTGTCCATGCGGTGGCCTTCCTTCAGCAGCTTAAAGAGCTCTTCCACGGGGATACCGGGGTACGGTGAGCCCCCCAGGGTGAAGATCTCCCACATCAGCACGCCAAACGACCACACGTCACTCTGGTGTGTGTAGACTCGGTCAAACAAGGCCTCTGGTGCCATCCACTTCACTGGCAGACGTCCCTGCAAAACAGAACAACCACGGTTAGTGAGCGGTGGACAGGCAGTAAGTCAGTCGGTTGCCACAACGCCAGAGCCGAAGCACCATTGCAGTTCTAGCCTTTCATTCAGTCTTCTCCAATCCCCCCACTCCTCCCTTTCTTTCGCCCACTTCCCTTCCTTGTCCCCTTTTTCTAATTATCTTCCATTAAGCTGGCTGCCAATCAGTGGGCACACATCAAACATCTGTCTTTAAGAGCATTAAAGCTGCAAACAGGCACAAGCCGACTGGGTGACACTAGACAGAGAGCAGACAGTGTGCTGTGTCTACACGTACCAGCAGGGGCTGTTCAAAAAGCTGGCCGGCCAGACTACACACAGCAGCACAGCCCTGACACAGCCACTTATATCTGGGTTTAGGAGAGGGACAAGGTGCCACAGAGCCAGTCAGGGGGATAGCAGGATAGGATAACTCACGTTGGTGGTTTTCTTGTAGTAGTCGATCTGGTGTACTCCTCTTGCAAGGCCGAAGTCTGCGATTTTCATGACGTTGTCTTCTGTGACGAGGACGTTTCTGGCAGCAAGGTCTCTGTGGATGCACTATAGAGAGGAGAAACCAGGGTAAAGTCATTGAACATGAAGATAGATATATGTTGTTTTGAGTTTAATGTTAAGTGCTTGTGAAATGATACCCTACAATTAAAGTATTGCAATGACGTGAAGAGGTCTACATTGCGGTTGTCTGTTTCTGCAGGCATCTGGTAAAACCAGATGGATTGACAAAGAAATTATTCGCTGTAAGTTTCTAAAATGAAAAGACCCGGTCTTAAGTCAACACGCAGCGTCCAATTTTAACCAGACGCACCAAATTAAGTCGACTTTATATAGATCTGGAGGTTTCGTCGAAAAACAATCCCTGTCTGCCAGATTTGAATGGATGTCATTAAGTTTATTTTGGTTTTCATTTGAAATTGACGTGGCATTTGGGGATTGGTGGAAATGAGAAAGCCGTGGTTTTGTGGGGGCTCCGTAATGGTGGGGTGGTTTCAGACTGCTGCATTCTCAGCAGGCCACAGAGACAGAAACCCGATGCCGGGGCACAGACACAGCTCTGCGCCTGTTTGCTAACAGATTTATGGCTGTGCTAAAAAGGACAAAGCCCACTGCGGGAGGCAGGACGGAGGGATGGATGAACAGAGGGGCAAACAGGGCTCAACCACCCCTCCACTGTGGAATGACAGGATGGTGTGTTGATAAGAGAGAAGAGGATAGTGAATGAGGAAGGGAGGAAGGGGGTAGGAGGGAACGAAGGAGGGAGGGGTTTGCAACTTGCTCTTGCTTGTTGGCTAAACCCCTTCAGGCCGAAGGCATTCTATAGAAAGCCAGGTACACATTTTAAACCTGATAGAATACATACGGAGATAACTAAACCCCTTAGGCCAAAGTCATCCATTTGAAAGTCAAAGGTTAGAGGTAGGATATACAAGCTCAATTGCTGGCCAAACCCCATTAGGACATAGTACTCACCCTTTTGGAGGCCAGGTACTCCATGCCACGCGCCACCTGGTAGGCACATGACAGCAGGTCTTTGAAGGTGAGCTGCTCCTCAGGCACTTTGGTCACATCAAAGGTATAGTCCATGCCGGGGGGCCGTCGGGCCCGCAGGTACTCCCTGAGGCTGCCTTTAGACGCATACTCTACCAGCACATACAGAGGACCTGATGGGGGAGAGGAGAACGTCTGTGACTGAGTCCACCCTCACTGAGGATGCCTGGAGGCATGGGGCCACCATTAATGGCAACTTCAATGAGCAGGGCTAGAATCAAATGAGTGAGGAGCAAAAGTGAGATAGTAGCTTTTGACTTTTGGTTGTGATTATCTGTTGTGAACTTTTGTCCTGAACTAACCTTCTTGTGTGCACACCCCCAGGAGGTTAATGATGTTCTTGTGCTTGTCCATCACTTTCATCAGCTCCATTTCAGATATGAGATCTGACAGGTCTTTGTCTGTGGCATCATCTGGGGAACGAGAAGGACACACATTTTATGTCTTGTGAACATATCTGGAAATAGAGTTAATAGTAAATACTAGTCATTGCCCAGTCTCCTCCTAAGAAGATGGTACCTAGCTCATACCTTTCAGCATCTTGACGGCCACAGTGGAGATGTTCTCCTGATGGTCTTTGTTGATCCCATAGGCCTCAGCTCTGACCACCTGACCGAAGCAGCCCTCACCCAGTGGCTTCCCTAAAGTCAGACTGGAAAGAGGAAGGACAATGATGGTCAGTACAGTGTAGATACATGGAACTTAACAGAAACCAAAACACACATTCAAGATGGAGGAATTCAATGACCATTTAAGCAACTTCAACAAAATCCCTAACAAATTAGTAAGTCAAAGCAGGACTTACTTCTCCCTGTGAAACTCCCAGTCAGGGTCGTAGGGCAGTTCAAACTCCATGACTCCGGCCAGCATGGGGGTGCAGCTGGAAGACAGGCGGGCCACTCTCATCAGAGAAGCACTGGACTTCCCTGACGAGTTGGAATCCACAGAGTACTGTCTGCGGAGGGGGAACTTGGAGAGTTTCTGGACGGGGAGGACATCGAAGGGTTCTCTGCTGGGGTTGACCTGCATGCGACACAGCACCACAATCACAATGGCCATGACCAGAGCCAGGAAGCCAGACGCGTAGATGATGATGTCAGTGTACTTGGTCTCCATTAAGTCCACCTCGTCAGCTACGTCCTCTTCTGTGAGAAGACAATGAGAAGGAAATAAGAGGATTGGTTAGAGACTAACTGTCTCAAGCTCAAGTGACAATTGCTTCTGAACTCCTTTGATGATACAAAAAGACCTGTAATATATGTTGACCCAAAACACAAGGGACCATTTCTTCTGAACTCTTTCTAGATTCCTTACTTTGGCCATATGTTGCCATATTATTGTTTGAGTAATAAACGTACCTGAGAGGACAGTGAGCCAGGCAGACTGGTAGGAGTAGCCGATGGAGTTTCCAGCCAGACAGGTGTACTCTCCAGCATCCTCCATGGTCACATTAGTCAGGTAGAGAACTTCCACCTCCGACATGTTTAGGCTGCCTGTCTTCAGTATCTGAACGTAAGGAGTCCCGTCTGGACCGTAGCGGTTGCCGTTTCTCTCAATGTGTTTCAGCCACTGGATGTGAGGCTGGGCATCGCTGTAGACCTTACAGAAGAACTGGACATCAGTGCCCACCACCGCTGTAGTGTTGGCTGGCAGACCAGCTTGCAGGATAGGCCTGTGTGGGGAGCGCTCTGAAAACAGAGAGCGAGGTAGGGGGTGGGAGGGTGAAATACAGAGAGAAAGTGTTAGACTTCAGAGGGCATTGAGGATTCCCCTTGACTGGGGGAAGAGTTCAAAGTTCAGCCAGGGAGACAGCGAGCGGGAAATTCCTCTGTCTGAAATACCCTAGCCATTGAAGTAAATACTAATCTAAAATTACAGTATTTTAGTTTTCTAACATGTGGCGTTTCAGAGGCATGGAGAGAAAGGCCAGTGGTAATGACCAGTGTTAATCTGACTGATCGCAGTGCAGCACAGCATCGCCAAAAGGGGAAGGGACCGATAAGCAGGCAGCGTCTCTCACAACCAATGCCAGCCATACTCAGGCAGTCTCACTAATTGGTTTCATTAGCAGCTTTCTTTTCTAGCCAGGCCGGCCTTGAAGTCTATCTCTCTCTCTATCTCTCTCTATCTCTCTCTCTCTCTGTGTGCATGCTCTTTTCCCCCTCACATGTTTTTGGAGACAGTAGTTGACCCCACGCCAGACTGCCAAGCCGGCGAAACAAACTGGCCAGTCACAGGTCAGGGGGAAAACTGGTTGGGACGCTCTCTCTCCCCTGCCGCGGCTGACGCCAGCCCCCCCCTCTTTATCCCCGACAGGCCTGATATTTACTGCCTCTGTGTCTCTCTCTCTATCATGAAACATCCCGGTGGACTTCTAAAGCCCCGGGGCGGGTGCTGGTTGAATCGTGGCACCCCCGTGGGCCCAGCCGCTCTGGCGGCTCCCTGCTCGTCTCTATCCTCCCTCTGTCTGAGGTGGGCTTTAGAACCTCTGTGTTTCTCTGTGTCTAGTGAGATGCCGCTGGGGCAGAGCGGGGAGAGAGCTGGGACGTGACAGTAATTAAGTCTGACATGTGCTAAGTATCATGGGTCGGCAGTGGCTCCGCGGGGAGACGGGCCTGTGTCTAGATGTCTAGAGTGGGGTGGTGATGGGCGTAGGAGGGTGGTGACAAAACCGTATAGTACTGCACACACCCTGGAGCTTTGACTAGCTGTGCAGACTTTATAATGAGTTTATGCCAACTTTACTTTCCGTCATTATGGAGAGGCAGACGGAAAGGGCTGGTGTTAAGTTTGACAGAATTTGGTTGAATTAGAGGATGGTGGAGGGAATTACTTTTGCTAATTTCCCATACTATCACTCCCAGCTTTGGGAGTTGAATGTCAGATGAGCAAACAGCAGACTATTGTTGGGTAGGTGAAGAGAGGTTTTTGTTATGAAGTGGGTGAGTGTGTGTTCTTACCCAGCACGTCCAGAAGGTAGCTGTGTGTGATGGAGCCGTATTTGTTCTCCACCAGACAGGTGTAGTTCCCACGGTCTGAAGGCACCACACTCTCCATCACCAGGCTCCAGTGCTGGTGTCTCAACTAAAAATGTACAAAACGGACACGTTAGAAATGGGTGGTCTATACGTTATGTGTTGGACCGTTCCTATGGATACAAGTTATATGGGCTTGTCCTTTGGAAGTGCTTGTCTGTCTCTATGGTAACTTGTTGTTGATGGATCCAGTTTAAATAGATTCACAATGTGTTACTTCCCTATTGAGACTAAATGTCAGGTACCGGGGTTGAGGCCAAAGTATGTGGAGGTTATACACTAATAAAGAACCGCGATCCACCGTCTTTCGCCCCTCCCTCCTTAACCCTCCTTCTCTTCCCCACCTTAGCCACTCTCTTTCTGTCTTTGCTTCCAGGTTGGTCACTGTCTCACCTTGATGCCTCCAATGCGGTGCTCTCCCCTGAACTCGTGTCCGTTCTTCAGCCAGCGGATGAAGGGCAGAGGGCTGCCCATTGCCGGGCAGCGGAACTTGACCGTGTTCCCTGCCGGCACTGCGTACAGCTTCTTCTCCATGCGCTGGGTGTGGGTCCAGTAGGGACCTCTTGTGAAGTAGACCTGGTCATTATCTATCTCAGCTGACGTGTCTTCTAGACCATTGTCCTCATCATCATCACCTGAGCCCAGTGAGTCTGAGAGAGTAGCATAAAGACATGAAAAGAGTTAATAACTTTATCATAACTGATCATTTAGAAAGGGTGAATTTAGAACATACAAATTGATCAATAGAACCTAAAACTAGATTGGATCCTACATGCATCTCTAAGGCTCAGATCTTATTTTTCTAGATCCAGACCTCACCTGCTACAGTGATGGTGAAGTTCCTCAGGGGCTCCTTGGTTCCCCGGAGGACACACACATATACCCCAGAATCCTCGTACGTCACGTCTGTGATCTCTATAACGCCCCCGCGGATCTGGATGCGGGCGGTGTGCAGCACCCGGGTCCACTCTTTGTACCAGTACACGCCCCCTGGTCGGTTGGTGTCACAGCGCAGCTTGAGGACATCACCCGGTTCCAGGAGTAGGTGCTCATTGGTGTCCTCACCAAGGTCATCCAGGACAACTGCAGGGACAATAGGGAGACAAAACAAACACGTGAGTATTAACACACGCTGAAAGACACGTACACACACAGTACAATCAGTGGGCACATCTCGTTTTAAAAAGAGCGGCCATTCCCTCAATTATGACCTTTCAATTCTCGCCCACGTTATCCCCCTGACCCACCCGACACATACAACATTTTGTTCCCATGGCGACCGGAGGCCTCTCCACCTCTCTTACTACTACTTCCGGCGCCGACAGAGATGGCCGCCTCGCTTCGCGTTCCTAGGAAACTATGCAGTTTTTTGTTTTTTTTACGTGTTATTTCTTACATTAGTACCTCAGGTCATCTTAGGTTTCATTACATACAGTCGAGAAGAACTACTGTATATAAGATCAGCGTCAACTCACCATCAGTACGACCAAGAATATGTTTTTCACAACACGGATCCTGTGTTCTGACATACAAACAAGGCAACGGAATCGATTGCATGCAGCGACCCAAAAGAACGACTCCGAAAAAGAGGGAAACGAGGCGGTCTTCTGGTCAGACTCCGGAGACGGGCACATCGTGCCCCACTTCCTAGCATTCTTCTTGCCAATGTCCAGTCTCTTGACAACAAGGTTGATGAAATCCGAGCAAGGGTAGCATTCCAGAGGGACATCAGAGACTGTAACGTTCTGTGCTTCACGGAAACATGGCTCACTGGAGAGACGCTATCCGAAGCGGTGCAGCCAACGGGTTTCTCCGCGCATCGCGCCGACAGAAACAAACACCTTTCTGGTAAGAAGAGGGGTGGGGGCGTATGCCTTATGGCTAACGAGACATGGTGCGATGAAAGAAACATACAGGAACTCAAATCCTTCTGTTCACCTGATTTAGAATTCCTCACAATCAAATGTAGACCGCATTATCTACCAAGAGAATTCTCTTCGATTATAATCACAGCCGTATATATCCCCCCAAGCAGACACATCGATGGCTCTGAAAGAACTTTATTTAACTCTTTGCAAACTGGAAACCATTTATCCGGAGGCTGCATTCATTGTTGCTGGGGATTTTAACAAGGCTAATCTGAAAACAAGACTCCCTAAATTTAATCAGCATATCGATTGCGCAAGCAGGGGTGGAAAAACCTTGGATCACTGTTACTCTAACTTCCGCGACGCATATAAGGCCCTGCCCCGCCCCCCTTTCGGAAAAGCTGACCACGACTCCATTTTGCTGATACCTGCCTACAGACAAAAACTAAAACAAGAAGCTCCCACGCTGAGGTCTGTCCAAAGCTGGTCCGACCAAGCTGACTCCACACTCCAAGACTGCTTCCATCACGTGGACTGGGACATGTTTCGTATTGCGTCAGATAACAACATTGACGAATACGCTGATTCGGTGTGCGAGTTCATTAGAACGTGCGTTGAAGATGTCGTTCCCATAGCAACGATTAAAACATTCCCTAACCAGAAACCTTGGATTGATGGCAGCATTCGCGTGAAACTGAAAGCGCGAACCATTGCTTTTAATCATGGCAAGGTGTCTGGTAACATGACCGAGTACAAACAGTGCAGCTATTCCCTCCGCAAGGCTATCAAACAAGCTAAGCGTCAGTACAGAGACAAAGTAGAATCCCAATTCAACGGCTCAGACACAAGAGGCGTGTGGCAGGGTCTACAGTCAATCACGGATTACAGGAAGAAATCCAGCCCAGTCACGGACCAGGATGTCTTGCTCCCAGGCAGACTAAATAACTTTTTTGCCCGCTTTGAGGACAATACAGTGCCACTGACACGGCCTGCAATGGAAACATGCGGTCTCTCCTTCACTGCAGCCGAGGTGAGTAAAACATTTAAACGTGTTAACCCTCGCAAGGCTGCAGGCCCAGACGGCATCCCCAGCCGCGCCCTCAGAGCATGCGCAGACCAGCTGGCTGGTGTGTTTACGGACATATTCAATCAATCCCTATACCAGTCTGCTGTTCCCACATGCTTCAAGAGGGCCACCATTGTTCCTGTTCCCAAGAAAGCTAAGGTAACTGAGCTAAACGACTACCGCCCCGTAGCACTCACTTCCGTCATCATGAAGTGCTTTGAGAGACTAGTCAAGGACCAAATCACCTCCACCCTACCTGACACCCTAGACCCACTCCAATTTGCTTACCGCCCAAATAGGTCCACAGACGATGCAACCTCAACCACACTGCACACTGCCCTAACCCATCTGGACAAGAGGAATACCTATGTGAGAATGCTGTTCATCGACTACAGCTCGGCATTCAACACCATAGTACCCTCCAAGCTTGTCATCAAGCTCGAGACCCTGGGTCTCGACCCCGCCCTGTGCAACTGGGTACTGGACTTCCTGACGGGCCGCCCCCAGGTGGTGAGGGTAGGTAACAACATCTCCTCCCCGCTGATCCTCAACACTGGGGCCCCACAAGGGTGCGTTCTGAGCCCTCTCCTGTACTCCCTGTTCACCCACGACTGCGTGGCCACGCACGCCTCCAACTCAATCATCAAGTTTGCGGACGACACAACAGTGGTAGGCTTGACGAGACGGCCTACAGGGAAGAGGTGAGGGCCCTCGGAGTGTGGTGTCAGGAAAATAACCTCACACTCAACGTCAACAAAACTAAGGAGATGATTGTGGACTTCAGGAAACAGCAGAGGGAACACCCCCCTATCCACATCGATGGAACAGTAGTGGAGAGAGTAGCAAGTTTTAAGTTCATAGGCATACACATCACAGACAAACTGAATTGGTCCACTCACACAGACAGCATCGTGAAGAAGGCGCAGCAGCGCCTCTTCAACCTCAGGAGGCTGAAGAAATTTGGCTTGTCACCAAAAGTACTCACAAACTTCTACAGATGCACAATCGAGAGCCTCCTGGCGGGCTGTATCACCGCCTGGTACGGCAACTGCTCCGCCCTCAACCGTAAGGCTCTCCAGAGGGTAGTGAGGTCTGCACAACGCATCACCGGGGGCAAACTACCTGCCCTCCAGGACACCTACACCACCCGATGTTACAGGAAGGCCATAAAGATCATCAATGACATCAACCACCCGAGCCACTGCCTGTTCACCCCGCTATCATCCAGAAGGCGAGGTCAGTACAGGTGCATCAAAGCTGGGACCGAGAGACTGAAAAACAGCTTCTATCTCAAGGCCATCAGACTGTTAAACAGCCACCACTAACATTGAGTGGCTGCTGCCAACACACTGACACTGACTCAACTCCAGCCACTTTAATAATGGGATTTGATGGGAAATGATGCAAATATATCACTAGCCACTTTAAACAATGCTACCTTATATAATGTTACTTACCCTACATTATTCATCTCATATGCATACGTATATACTGTACTCTATATCATCGACTGCATCCTTATGCAATACATGTATCACTAGCCACTTTAACTATGCCACTTTGTTTACATACTCATCTCATATGTATATACTGTACTCGATACCATCTACTGTATCTTGCCTATGCTGCTCTGTACCAACACTCATTCATATATCCTTATGTACATATTCTTTATCCCCTTACACTGTGTATAAGACAGTAGTTTAGGAATTGTTAGTTAGATTACTGGTTGGTTATTACTGCATTGTCGGAACTAGAAGCACAAGCATTTCGCTACACTCGCATTAACATCTGCTAACCATGTGTATGTGACAAATAAAATTTGATTTGATTTGTTTTGTTCAGCATAGATCATTGTGGGAGTGAGAGCAAGCTAGCTACCCAAAAAAAAAAAAGAGAAAGGAAAGATAAAAAGTATGAAGCTAATGAACGTGACAGATAAATCGATAGGGTGGCAAAGGTTCAGTGGAGGTCTAAGAGACAGGCTCGGAGAGAAAGCCCCGTTTCAGCCCACCAAACAGCCTCTCAGTCACACAGATGACCCCTGTCATCCTCATTCATACTCCTCTCTGTTCTCTCTACTCCACTGGGATAGAGGCAGTTCAATGGCCATTACCTGCTGGGACTTCAATGGCCGTACTTTGGTCCATGGAACGAGAGATCAGGGTCTCTAACAGGAAAGACAAGGTATGAGATTAATATACATTGATTTCCAACTAGTTATTGTTGTTAGTCATCAATTACTATCAGGATATAATTGACTATAAAACACAAGGCTACACTGAATGGAAAGGCCTAGAGATCCTATTAAATTATGTATTCTAATTCCTAATTCTATGTGAGAAGCATCCCATAGCCTGATTAATAAACTCTGTTTTACCTGGTAGAACCTGTAGCCAGGCAGACTGCATGGACTGAAGCTGGTGTCCAGCTTGTGTGGTGGTCTCAGCCATGCAGATGTACTCCCCAGTGTCCCCCAGAGAAACATTGCTCAGAGACAGAGAGTTCACTTTGGAGATGTTGCTCTGGAATGCCGTCAGAACTCTAAGATGTGTCTGGCCCTCGGCTCCCAGGCGATCTCCGTCTCTCTTCAGCCACTGAACCTTGGTGAAGGCCGGCCGGTGGACCTTACACAGCAGCTTAACCTGTCCCCCTACAACCGCTGTAGCATTCTCCGGGTAATGAGGCAAGATGAGTGGCCGAGGCACCCTCAGATCTGTACAGAGAAAACGAGAGAGGAGAGGAATCTTGAGAATCATTTTTTAAAAAGAGAAAAACTCCCTAGGTTTCAGTTTACATCTAAACGCTTCCATAGGAGTATGTGTTTCTTGCATTTCTCAGCATGCTTGTGTTTGAATGTGGGCTGGTTGGTTGGTGGGTGATGGAGTGCACTGATAAACTGGGGGCTAATGTGTCACGATAAGTGCTCCCCTGGCCTCTGCTCGTTCAGCCATATACGATGTACCCGCTCAGTCAAAACGCTGAAAAGTGCAAATTCCAGGCCAATTTTCTGTGTGATTACTTCCTGCAGCTCCCTCAGTCAGTCAAAAGGCAATCTGTTCCCCCTGCTTGAGGAGCTGCTCTCCCTAACTGCTCTACGAGCCATGCAGAGGTAGAGGAGGAGGAGGAATACACAGGGGAGAGCTAGGCCACCAAGTTAATGGTGAGAGAACAACACGACCCTGTTCACTCTGTAATGCTCCATTTGTAGAACCAATTCATAATACCATGCATATGCTTTAAGAGGTATCACATATTAAAACCTCAAGACTTGAGCTTTCCATAACATTTTAAAAAAAAGTGTTCTTGAATTGCCACGATTATCCTCATCATTTGTATGGTTGGTTGAATTCAACTCAAATTAGCAACAACAAAAAATACAGTTCTATTACACTGTAATAAGTACCTTATATGTTCCTTGTCCATTAAAAAACTCCCATTCACTTGACTATGAGATTGACCCATCTAGCCATTTGTTTACCATCCCATCACACACTGTGAATTTACTTTGCAGCATAGTATAAAAAGCCGTGGCAACTTGAAAAGTGCCGCTTTCTAATATTCCTGGAAAGGCAACATTTCCCACCAAGTACAGAGCCATGCTAATGAACTTGTGAGGACTTGGAGAGGCCTGTGGCCTTCATTTGAACTCACAGCTGAGTGTGAATAGTCACCAAGTGTCGAGGGGACAAACACAACACCACACAAAACATTTCACTGGTGTGACTCGACTGGATGGGGGAACTACGCTGGGTTTGACCATTTGGCCTTCAGATGCACTCGCCTCTTTCATGACTAGAGTTCCTTTAGAGGTGAATCCATGGTATGCTTTGGTTTGTTTATTTCCTGGGTGGCACATTTGGCAATGTAAGTCTTCTACATTAGTATCCTTTCACCACAAAGGAAATGCTGAGAACCAACTGCCATAACGCAATATTATCAGTAATATACGGACTCTGTCTCAACAGTGAGCGATAATATTGTACCCACGTTGCTTACAACACATTAGGACAGACCAGTGATTAACCAGTTAAAATGCAAAGTATCCTAAATGCCAATAAATGTTGATATATATCATATCTGCAGGGGATATATTCCTCAGTAAATCACAGTCAAAGCCTGAGTGTGAGCAGCACTGTTCTACGTTAGCACACTGATGCCTGTGCTCCGGAACTATGTGTGTGGCACACATTTCACTCCTCCTCCGCGAGAAAAATATCACAAAGTTCATCCTGCAGCCACACTTAAAAGAGTTCACGGCTACCTCTGTTCTCTCTCTCATTCTCTCTTTTTTTCTGGTTGGTAACAGGAACTTTCCTGGATGGTGTTGCTGTGCTGAATTATTACCGTTGTCCAATGTGTCAAATGTTTTCTGGCAGAGATTTAGTGCTGCATTCTCCACTGCGGGAGTGAGCTTTTCCACGGAGTCTTAACTAACAGGCCCATTGAAAAACTACCAGGGTTCACCTTACTCAGCCCCCTCTCCCTGTCTTACCACTCTCACTGCTGTGGTAGCCGAGGGGTTAATCATCAGTGAATTGTATTTAAATCATTTGGAAGTTATTTACTGTGCTTGGACTCTAAACAGCTGTGAATAATGCAAATAAGTTGATCAAAGTTTTTGAAATAAACCCTAGACTAGAGTAGGGCTTCCTCCATTCCTGATAGTGATCAGTATAGGGGCTTAAAGACCCCAGCTCCTGTGAGCCTGGAGGGCTGCAATTTACCGAGCCTGTAGCCAATCTGCACACATCATAACAATACTTAGAGCAAAATGGATGGCTGTGGCAGGTAATAAATGAAGACAGGCGTGTGTTTGTAAAGCATCAATGGAAGCCCCCCCCCCCCTCTCCTCCCTACCCTCCAACCCCGGCCAGACAAATTTACACTTCCGAGCCCCAGGGTCTTGGAGGGATCGGGTAGCATGGTTTACGGCACCAAAAACACTGGGAGGTTTTTTCACCCCCCCCCCCACACACACAAAAAAAAATGATTACAACCTTTCTCCTTCCTGTCACCTTGAATTGGACTGGATCACACCTTCCCTATGGCTCGCTGCTCTCCTATAAATAGACCAACCTAACGAATCAAAGGCTTACTGTACTGTACAGCTACAGGCACTTTTTACTTCCCTAGTGAGATCTTTCAGTGAATAAAATGGAAATGTGAGGGAGAAGTGTTCATTTAATGGCCTTTCTATTATTTTTAAAGCTTTTGTTGGTGGTTTATTTTATTACTTGTCTGAGCCGAACTGAGCAACCTCACTTGAAACATTAAGCTGGGAAGTATAGACTTGAGAGATGTATTTTAAGAAACTGCATAGTTGAAAAACCACCCTCTGGGAGAATTCAACCAGTGGTCCATCAGCAAATCATTCTCAAGAGGGCTTTGGACCATTCATCAGTATAGGAGAAATAACATATAAGAACAACAGTCTTGGCAATGTTTAGAAACCTACCTTTTGTTTTTACGTCTTCTGGCCCAATGGCTTTGGTCAGGAGTCCAACAGTCAGACAGAGTATGACGATGCAAACCGTATAGACATTCACCATCTTGCAGGTGTGTGTGATAGCAAAATAATGAAGGGGGCTAACCCTGGCCTCACACACCGATTCCGGGCATTGGCAAACTCAACACACACACACCAAAAACTGGACCTGGAAGGACAACACAGAGTGAGACAGTCAGTCAGTCATTTATTAATTAAAATTGTAGTATATGATTTCAGTAAGTAGCACTGAAATTGTTTGTGGGATATAGCCTTGTGAATAGGTGATAGAAATAGACTCTTTTAGACTGGCCTTGTATTCTTATTAAACTGGTGTCCTGACTGTCCAGTCATTAAAGCACATTGTCCACTGTCCCCTGCATCATGAATAACTAAAGGGTGTGAATGTGCGGCTGGAAGGAAGGTGTACAGCATGTCTGGATAATGGGCCTTTACTATGAAAACAATTGAGACTTGCCAGGAAGCTATCGGGGAGCAACAATAGCAAATTCACAGGCACACTCAACACAACAGAACAGAGAAGAAAAATAAGCCTACACATGTCATTTTTCCCCGAGCCCCCTAAATAATCAGCCTGCCTCAAAGACTAGGCATAACATTTATATAACATAGTAAAAGTAAACATGTGACACTCAAATGAGTATGATATGTTAAGCTTGGTATGGTTACATAAGACAAAATGTTACTTAGAAACCATAACTAAAGGAGGGAGGTTCGTCTAGCAACCCAAAGGTTGAGTATTTGAATCACATCACGGATAACTTTAGCATTTTAGCTACTTAGCATGTTAGCTAACCCTTTCCCTAACCCCCTAGCCTAGATAATGTTAGCCACCTAGCTAACGTTAGCCACAACAAATTGTAATTCGTAACATATCATATGTAATACATCATACAAACTGTAATTCATATCATACGAAATGGATGCTGGACATCCACAAATTACTAGCCTACATACCATACAAGATGTAACGTACTGTATCATACTAAATGGAGGGAGACAGATCTACATTTACTATGTTACATCTGCCACTGAGTCCAGGTTGAAATAATCTAGTGAGGATTTATTCAACATTAAACTATTTTTAGAACAGACTGTTCTTATGATGACAAAAAAACATTTTGATTTGATGGAAATATGTTTATTTTTTATAATCGCGTGACAGGGGACCAAAATTGGCAACAGGAACAAGACTGAGCTGCGTAATTATTTTTGTCCGGGTGCCATGACGCCAACCGAACCGAGCCGGGCCAACTGTGCACAGGCGCCAGTCCTGGAGTGTTCTATGCATACCATGTGCGTGCCGCCATGGCGCACACAGTTTAATAACTATCCCGTGAATGAACTATAGCCTATTCTGTCTCCATTTAGAACTGTGTGCGTGCGTGTGTGTGTGTGTGGGGGGGGGGGGGGTCTTATTTACGGTGCGTGAAAGGTGAGTTCATCTCGATGTGGTCCCATGAAGAACATGAAATAAACGAGTAAATGTTGCCTAGTGATTTGTCTGTGTTTATGACAAAAGCACCAAGTTAAATATAAACATGCCTTCAATGTCGTGAAGGATCTACCCAACCGGTTAATTTGTTTGCGATCATTGATTCGCTTTAGCCGTTACAATGTTGTTGTCATAAATCAAACGACGTCTTCTGCTCCTTTACCTTCCAACAACTCTTTCTGTAACATTTTAACTAGATGATCATCGTGAGAAATTCGCTATAACTTAAATCAGTTTCTCAAGGCGCGTTACAATTATTGCCTATCTTTGTAGCCTAACTGATATAACCAATCCAAAGTGTCCAGTTGGTTTATCGCATAAACTATTGGGAGAGAAAACACAACAACACCATGTCATGTTTGTGCGCGTCTGTTTCACACGCTCCCAAAGTCAATCAAATCGATATGACAGTGAAAACAATGTTGTAACTCTTTACTGCACAGATACTGCCACATTCAGCAATCTCTCATTCACTTGTGAGCAAATTCTGAAATTGAAGGGGATTTTGCAATGTCAAAAATACATTATAAGAACAAAAGTATGGCTGTATTATCATGCATTTAATTAAAACTCTTACATTATACTAACCGAATCACACTGTCTAATATAGGCCTAATGTTAAAAAAAAAAAAAAAAAAAAACATAACCAACCATGGAACTCTTTGCAAGAAAGGTTATTCGTGGACTAGTACAATGTGTAGAGTTCAAATCAATTTGGCAATGAAACATACAGCCAGGAAATAATTATGCAACCTCGCGGGTCCCAGGAAATCGTATTACCTTTTTTGCTGGTCTTTGCTCTTAATGATCAATCCTTGATAAAGTCTATTAGGCACCAGAATATCCAAGTTCCATTCGATCGATGTGAATATTGGGCTTCTGTTTCTTTCTCTTTTTAAAGTCTTTTGGTGATTGCCTTTAATGTGGGTCCCGGTGAAAACCTCGGAGATACACTTATACATCCATCAAAACAACCATAACATGAAGGACAGCTGCCGGTGTGGAGCAGGCAGGGAAGGAGCTAGCGCTGATCATTGGAACTGGGGCGCAAAGTCCACTTCACCCGGACCCAATTGTGTTCTCACAGCAGAATGAGGCTTGCGCGCCTGGCTCCTTATTTCGGGTTCATGCTGCTGAAAGTGCTACATCCATAAGGAGAGACTTCGGGCAACTTGCTGCTCAATTCACATTCACCCTCTTGCGATTGGAAGGAACAAGATCCGTGTTGGTTGCTGCAATTAGAAACAGATAAATCTCCGATGTTCTCGGTGTAGTCCCTTATATCGCTCCTTTCTCAGTCAATGTGGATACATTATTCGACAACAGCGCTTCAATAATAGAGCAGATGTTGGTCAATTTTGCGCACCGTGGTTTGCGCTTCACTAGCTCAGAGTCCGTGCCATAAATGAGTTGGTCCCAACAGAACGCAGTACATTTAAAAGTGAGCTAAATCTCAATTAGGCTAGCTAGCCACTCTGGTAATGGTGCGGGGTAGCTTTCTGCTGCGTCTCGCTGCGGATCCGACTCCACTGCACTGTGAGCGCAAGAGTCACAACAATGGACTAAAACGAGCGAGAAGAGGGAGGAGGGGGTAAGATTCTGTAACCCCCACCCCCAAAACAAATCCCCTCAGAGGTTGCCCCCTCGGTGACAAATATAAACCAAGATCTCTGCCGCCTCCACTCCATTTACCCCAAATCCAAGATCTTAATTAACAGTTTCTCTAGATTGTTGCTCAATTACGTTTAATGTCTCATTTGAGGCAGATTTAGCACTTGACTATAGATTATTATTTTTAAACGTAGGCTATTAGACTTTTGGTTTTAAAAAACAAATTTTAAATATATTCTTCTTGAGAAATAAGTCAAAACCATAACCTGAATATAAGTTTAACTTATATGCATATGTGTTATTTACTCATTTATTTCCCATATTTGGCAAATCACTGTAAAGGTAGGACAATTGTCCTTCTCATATGCAAATTAAGTTGTTTTTGTGAGATAGCTTTATATTGTTCCTTCATTTATTACATGTTAAATTGGTGTGTAAACAAATAGGACATAAAAGGTTATTTGAAACACATGCAATTATAAGGTACTTGTTTTTGTAGGCCTTTTTAATAGCTGCAAATTGACCCGCTTAATTGCATCATTATGGTATAAAGCAATCCAAGGTAGGCCTAATCCTTTTAATTGCAGTTAGAGCCAGAACACAAGGCTTAATTAATTTATACATTTAACAAATCACACTGTCAGCTGCTAAACTGTAGTTTAGTTCCTTTAACCCTTTACATACTCATGAGAAGATTTGTTTTAGTCAAGTACTTTCTTTTATTGAAATGCAATCTTTTTTTATTCTTATTTTATTTTTGCATTTTGCAGGTACAGGATGAAGAGAGAGAGCGTAGCACACAGCCCATGCACCAGCCCCGATTGGGCTACTCTCATGGGCAAGAGCTCTAACGTTCTGCCAACAATTTTCAGCTTGAGAGGGGAACACGAACTCCTTTCATGTCAGACACAATGGTGTGAGAATGTGGGCCCCATCCAATGCACGCACGTAGACCTTCACACACACACACACACACACACGCACACACGCGCACACACGCACACACGCACACACACACACACGCACACACACACACACACACACACACACACACACACACACACACACACACACACACACACACACACACACACACACACACACACACACACACACACACACACCTCAAGTTCATGCCATGCCAATGGTCTGCTTAAGACAGAAACTAGCCTAATATTTCCATCCTTTTTAAACAACGGCTGATTTTCACTCCACTGTGTTCTACTGCCACGCTACTGACTGAGGACTGGATGATACTGTCCCCATGCCAGAGCCCCTCAATGTGGCACAGTGAGCGTTCCCTGCTCGCTATTGGCCTTCCTGTCTGTTGCCTGACATCATGCTATAAAGCAACGCTGCAGGATAGATACCTGTGGCCACAAGAAAAGGGCAACCAGTGAAGGACAAACACCATTGTAAATTCAACCCATATTTATATTTATTTATTTTCCCCTTTGTACTTTAACTATTTGCACATCCTTACAACATGGTATATAGCCATAATATGATATTTGAAATGTCTCTATTCCTTTGGAACTTTTGTGAGTGTAATGTTTACTGTTCATTTTTTTATTGTCTATGTCGCTTTTGTTTATTATCTGTTTCACTTGTTTTGTCAATGTTAATATATGTTTCCCATGCCAATAAAGCCCTTTGCATTGAATTTAATTGAGAGAGAGAGAGAGAGAGAGAGAGAGAGAGAGAGGTGCTTGGGCACTGGGGCCCAGAAGGTCCATAAATAAAGCAAACCTCTCTCCACATTTCACCTCTGTCCCTCCGCTTTCTCTCTCTTCTCATCCCCCTCTCTGCATCTCTTTCTCTGTCTTCCTTACTTTGCTCTGTCTGAGTGTTTCTGTCACCCCCCCAACCCACTTCTCTCTCTCTCTCTCTCTCTCTCTCTCTCTCTCTCCCTCTCTCTCCTCTCCCTCATGCTCTCTCTTTACCTTTCTCTTTCCTTGTCCTCTCTGGCCTCCTTTAAAACTGCTGACATTCCACTCAACAATGAGTCTTTCCCCACAATCAGTCAGAGCTGGGTTCTCCCGGCCGGCACTAAAGCACACCAGGCTAACAATCAGCCCAGCTCCCAAATCCCAATGCCGCTCCTTTGTGCCCGCCAGCTGAATGTGAATGCCCCATTAAAGCCTATTTTCTGCAGCTCCTCTGTTTCTCTGCAGATCCCCTCCTAACCGCCCCTCTCAAAAAAGACTGATCTCTCTCTCCCTCTGTGTGTCTCTTTCTCCCGCTCACTTTATTTCTTCCGGCCCTCTCTGACTCTCTCCCTGGTTTTCGTTTTTGTCCTCTCCTCTCTCTCTGTCCTTCTCTTGACCTAGCATCCAGGTCTAATCATATATATATATATTTGTCTACACTTGTTTTGTGCTCGAAAACTAGTAAAATCAACATGTCTGACTTTTAGAAATACATTGTTCATGCCTAGTGGTTAGAGCGTTGGACTAGGAACCGAAAGGTTGCAAGTTCAAATCCCCGAGCTGACAAGGTACAAATCTGTCGTTCTACCCCTGAACAAGCAGTTAACCCACTGTTCCTAGGTCGTCATTGAAAATAAGAATTTGTTCTTAGCTGACTTGCCTAGGTAAATAAATCAAAAATACACTTTTAGTATCCTCTCATGTACACCCTTCAGATCAAAGCCATGCCAAGAAAAAGCCCTGCATAATGTTAAACCAGCCTCAGGTTATGACAAGCAGTCTGAATGGTATCAACAACTATCTGAAGATCACAGGCAGATCACATCATCATCATCTGCACAATTACACTTTTGAACCACACAGTCAATATAATTTACATAAGTATTAAACATCCCAGTAACCTTGGTGAACCCCTTTGGTGACATCAATGTTATTAGACAGAAAATAGATGTTTTGTGTTAGATCTTTCTCATATCTGTCTTATTCTTTAAAATTACATTTTCAGGTTAGATGTGTGGGCTTTCACCATGCATGTGTAATGATGTGTGCTGAGAGTCGGGAAGCAAGTTTAGGGAGTGAGTGTTTAAATAAAATAAACAGACTATAATATAATACAATACAAGACGCACAAACAGCACATAAACATGAAACTGAAACAGAAACAATGATGCCTGGGGAAGGAACCAAAGGGAGTGACATATATAGGGCAGGTAATCAGGGAAGTGATGGAGTCCAGGTGAGTCTGATGATGTGCAGGTGCGCATAACGATGGTGACAGGTGTGCGCCATAATGAGCAGCCTGGTGACCTACAGGCCGGAGAGGGAGCACATGTGACAGCATGTAACTCATCTCCCACTCTGTTAGATTGGCTCACCTTTCTGTCTCCTGTTTCCTGAGATCTGGTTTTAACACGGGTCAGATTTTACAACATCTTTAGCGAAAGTCCAAAGTACACAAATAAAGGAGGCAAAATGGAATTCATAAAGAATTTAACACCGGTGGTAATGCCTGCACTATGTGGGGTTTCCCTGGCCTAACACCAAGGGGCAGACACCCCAATCATTTGACATCACCCTAAGCTATGGCAGGAATCTGTGGTCAATGAACAAGGACTTTAACTAGCAGAGATCGAGTTTCCCTCCCTAATGAAAACGTAGGCAGCACCCAGTGAATCTCTGGCATCAGGGAAGCAGTAAGGAGACTGTGTTGATGTTGATGCAACAATTGTACCTGGTTGTTGTGTTAAATAGATGCAGGTGGGGTCAGAGTCAAACACACACAGATCTTCTCTTGTAATGCTTGGGCAACGGGGAAGGCTAAGCACAAGCGTGTGTTTGTGTGATGGGAGGAGGTCTTGGATTACAGTATTGCATTCACAAACCTTAGGAGAGGCTTAACTTTTTAAGACGTTTCTAATTACACCACCTCCAAATAGCTGGGAGTAAGACCTATGCCTAGAGAACCTTTGTGTCTGCTGTAAGAGGTGTACATAGTAGCACAAGATTAAAACACCAGCTAATGAAAAATGTAAGCTCAAATACATTTTCTCCTATTGAGTTTATTCTTTCCAGGTGTTGAAAGCCTAAGTAGGCCTCTGCGTGGGGGAAAGTTAAGGTGTACTTTACTTTTCTTAGTTATGAGGATTTTGAAGATGTAAATGTTGTATAATATTTCATGATTAAGTATAGGCTTGTGTAATGGTGTAGATTCTTATTTTATCAAGATCAGTAGAAATTAAAGACAAACAAGCTCTACATTTAGTTTTGAGAGGCTGCCTTTCCAAAGAAAACAAACTATTGTTTTTAACGATACAGTAGTATGCCTAATATTTGTCTTGGTCATTTTGGCAGGATTGAACTTTAAACTATTGCTCCCCTTCACTAAGCCAACACAGACAACAGCAGATATTGATGAAGACACATTCCAGCGCATCAGATCAATCTAATCTACATGCAATTCTCATTTCTCTTTCTTTCAAATTAGAGCTTGTGATTATTTCACCAGGTGGTTCCCACACAACCCCATTAAAACCCATTAATCTGCCCTGTGGCCTGTCCCCCTAGCTCTCTTTATCTGATAACATTAGTGATATGTTGGATGCCTCCCACACCTTCACCAGCCCTCAGAGCTCCGGGGCCCTTTAAACTGTCTGATAGTATTGATAGTATGCATACTTATGCTAATGAGATTATCTTAGCTGATGTCCGTGAACTGATAGCAGATAGTGGTATGGAGGGCCGATGTTGGAGCAAATGATAATCACCAGGGTTAGTGAATGGACTGTGTGGGGGGTGAGGTGGGAATGAGGTGAGGTAGGGGCAGGGTGTGAATGCAAGGTGGGGCTGGTCGCTCATTAACTCCATGCTTGTTGGTGCTGGGTTATTGTTCTGTCTTTGTGTTAATCATTACCTGCTCTGGCGCGCCGACAATGGAGTGACTGAGAGTCCCCTACTGTAATTCAAGGAGGCTACTGAAGCCACAACATGACCAGAAAGAAAGGGTGAGAGAGACAGAAAGGGAAAGAGTCCCCATGGCCTCTCCCACACCCAGCTGTTTTCAGAAAGATGGATTTCATGACAGCCACTGTTTTTCTTCGTTTCTTCTCCCTTTCTTATTTGATATTCTTTCTTTCCGCTCTCTCTTTCCATCAGGCAGGGGAGTCCTCCTGTCCCCCAGCTAGCAGCAGGCTGAACCTTCCCTGAACTCTTCCCTTTTAATTAATCTCACTTTGTTAATTATTTGTTTGTCTGTGTCCATCTTTTTGAAGTCACATAAGCGCCTGAAATATGTGGGCTGGTACTTATCTCCAGTTACTGTTGTGATACAGACTTAAATCATCCAGTTATATTACTTTCTCTTTACCCCCTCCTAAACATAATAGTTCATGTCCCCCCCACAAAGACTAATTTTAGGACGTATATTTGACAATGTTGAAAGTTTTACGAGGGTATCTCATCTCTTGTCTGAACCTCCCTTTTTTGAGAGTGTGTGTTTTGTCGGGGGAGCGTGTGTCACGCCCTGATCTGTTTCACCTATCCTTGTGATTGTCTCCACCTCCTCCAGGTGTTGCTTATTTTCCCCAGTGTATTTCTCCCTGTGTTTCCTGTCTCTCTGGGCCAGTTCGTCTTGTATGTTTCCAAGTAAACCGGCGGTTTTCCCATTCTCCTGCTTTTTGCGTTCTCCTTTTTCTAGTCCTCCTGGTTTTGACCCTTGCCTGTTTCTGGACTTTGTACCCACCTGTCTGACCAGTCTGACTGCCTTGACACGAGCCTGTCTGCCACTGTACCTCCTAGGCTCTGATCTGATTTTGACCTTTTTGCCTGTCCATGACCAATCTCTTGTCTACCCCTTTGGATTAATACACATTGTAAGACTCCAACCATCTACCTCCTGTGTCTGCATTTGGGTCTCGCCTTGTGCCGTGATAGCATGGGGAGTTCTCAGCATCACCACCCTGGATGGTTCCGACCTAGAATATGTGGACATCTATAAGTACCTAGGTGTCTGGCTAGACTGTAAACTCTCCTTCCAGACTCATATCAAACATCTTCAATCTAAAATCAAATCTAGAGTCGGCTTTCTATTCCGCAATAAAGCCTCCTTCACTCACGCCGCCAAACTTACCCTAGTAAAACCGACTATCCTACCGATCCTCGACTTTGGTGATGTCATCTACAAAATAGCTTCCAATACTCTACTTCGCAAACTGGATGCAGTTTATCACAGTGCCATCCGTTTTGTTACTAAAGCAGCTTATACCACCCACCACTGCGACCTGTATATTCTAGTTGGCTGGCCCTCGCTACATATTCGTCGCCAGACCCACTGGCTCCAGGTTATCTACAAGTCCATGCTAGGTAAAGCTCTGCCTTATCTCAGTTCACTGGTCACGATGGCAACACCCACCCGTAGCACGCGGTCCAGCAGGTGTATCTCACTGATCATCCCCAAAGCCAACACCTCATTTGGCCGCCTTTCGTTCCAGTTCTCTGCTGCCTGTGACTGGAATGAATTGCAAAAATCACTGAAGTTGGAGACTTTTATCTCCCTCACCAACTTCAAACATCTGCTATCTGAGCAGCTAACCGATCGCTGCAGCTGTACATAGTCTATCGGTAAATAGCCCACCCAATTTACCTACTTCATCCCCATACTGTTTATATTTATTTACTTTTCTCCTCTTTTGCACACCAGTATCTCTACCTGTACATGACCATCTGATCATTTATCACTCCAGTGTTAATCTGCTAAATTGTGATTATTCGCCTACCTCCTCATGCCTTTTGCACACAATGTATATAGACTCTCTTTTTTTTCTTTTTTTTCTACTGTGTTATTGACTTGTTAATTGTTTACTCCATGTGTAACTCTGTGTTGTCTGTTCACACTGCTATGCTTTATCCTGGCCAGGTTGTAGTTTTAAATGAGAGTTTGTTCTCAACTAGCCTATCTGGTTAAATAAAGGTGAAATAAAAAATAAAATTAAAAATTAAAAAATGATTCAGTGATGTTTCAGCACCCTTGGAGTGAATTGGGTGAATGAAACATGTCATTAAGACAGCACCCTATTGTCCTGGTGTTAGTGCTGTCATTATGTGCTGTTTTTCACCCACCGTAACAGCTCGCATATGGTTAGGCTGTTGGATGAAAGGGGATCTAAAGCATCTCTGGTGTGTGTGTGCTGGTCTGTGCATGCGTGTGACTAAGTGTACGTGTGTGTGTGTGTGTATGTTTACACAGATATGTGGCAGGCAACAGAGGGGATTATGAATCTCTAAACACACTAGCTGATATTCTCAGGATGTTGGAAGGCACATGTTTTGGTTAACCTCAGCACTAGGGGTTGAACAAGTAGAGACTTGTGCCAGAATATTTTGGAGGAAATTTGGTAACTTTTGGATATTACTATGATTGCAGTTCAATAAACACAGTAGGGTATGGTTGCGGTCCTTGACCTTGAGCGCTTGTAATCTGTCATCTTCTCCCTTGGATATCAGGTCAAATTGTTGCAGAGATCTCCATGGAAACCGCATGATACTTGCGGGTTGTTGAAAAACGGCAATGTGTAAGCAATGACCTCAAATTCATCCTGGAGGATCAAGCCTTAAGAAATGGAGGGTAACTTTATCTGGTGTAATTGTGCTAGTGGAGAAATCAGTGAAAGGATGGATCATCAGAGGGATTTCACCGTATCCATATCCTGCTGTTCAAGAGTTTTGTTTGGGAACGGGCTCTATATCTGCTCATCAATGAATGTTCTTCCAATGTTTGATTCATCAGTTCAAATATCAAATCAAATCACATTTTATTGGTCACATACACATGGTTAGCAGATGTTAATGCGAGTGTAGCAAAATGCTTGTGCTTAAGTTCTGACCATGCAGATATATCTAACAAATAATCTAACAATTTCACAACAACTACCTTATACACACAAGTGTAAAGGAGTGTAAATATATGGATTAGCGATGGCCAAACGGCATAGGCAAGATGCAGTAGATGGTATAGAGTACAGTATATACATATGAGATGAGTAATGTAGGGTATATAAACATTATATAATGTGGCATTGTTTAAAGTGACTAGTGATCCATTAATTAAATACATTTTTTATTATTAAAGTGGCTAGATATTTGAGTCAGTATGTTGGCAGCAGCCACCCAATGTTAGTGATGGCTGTTTAACAGTCTGATGGCCTTGAGATAGAAGCTGTTTTTCTGTCGGTCTCTCGGTCCCAGCATTGATGCACCTGTACTGACCTTGTCTTCTCGATTATAGCGGGGTGATAGGCAGTGGCTCGGGTGTTTTTTGTCCTAAATTATATTTTTGTCCTTCCTGTGACAATCAGGTGGTGTAGGTGTCTTGGAGGGCAGGTAGTTTGCCCCCGGTGATGCAGACCTCACTACCCTCTGGAGAGCCTTGCAGTTGTGGGCGGAGCAGTTGCCGTACCAGGCGGTAATACAGCCCGACAGGATGCTCTCAATTGTGCATATGTAAAAGTTTGTGAGTGGTTTTGGTGACAAGCCAAATTTCTTCAGCCTCCTGAGGTTGAAGAGGCGCAGTTGCGCCTTCTTCACCACGCTGTCTGTGTGGGTGGACCATTTCAGTTTGTCTGTGATGTGTACGCCAAGGAACTTAAATCATTCCACCTTCTCCAATACTGTCCCGTCGATGTGGATAGGGGGGTGTTCCCTCTGCTGTTTCTTGAAGTCCACGATCATCTCCTTTGTTTTGTTGACGTTGAGTGTGAGGCTATTTTCCTGACACCTCATACCGAGAGCCCTCACCTCCTCCCTGTAAGCCATCTCGTCGTTGTTGGTAATCAAGCCTACCACTCTAGTGTCGTCTGCTAACTTGATGATTGAGTTGGAGGTGTGCATGGCCACGCAGTCATGGGTGAACAGGGAGTACAGGAGAGGGCTGAGAACGCACCCTTGTGGGGCCCCAGTGTTGAGGATCAGCGGGGTGGAGATGATGTTTCCTACCCTCACCACCTGGGGGCGGCCCATCAGAAAGTCCAGGACCCAGTTCCACAGGGCGGGGTCGAGACCCAGGGTCTCGAGCTTAATGACGAGTTTGGAGGGTACTGCCTTGTTAAATGCTGAGCTGTAGTCGAAGAACAAGAGAATGTAAGAATGTTACATAGGTATTCCTCTTGTCGAGATGGGTTAGGGCAGTGTGCAGTATGATTGCAATTGCGTCGTCTGTGGACCTATTGGGGCGGTAAGCAAATTGGAATGGGTCTAGGGTGTCAGGTAGGGTGGAGGTGACATGATCCTTGACTGGTTTCTCATAGCACTTCATGATGACGGAAGTGAGTGCAATGGGGCGATAGTCGTTTAGCTCAGTGACCTTAGCTTTCTTGGGAACAGGAACAATGGTGGCCCTCTTGAAGCATGTGGGAACAGCAGACTGGGATAGGGATTGATTGAATATGTCCATACCACACCAGCCAGCTGGTCTGCGTATGCTCTGAGGAAGCGGCTAGTGATGCTGTCTGGGCCGCCAGCCTTGCGAGGGTTAACACGTTTAAATGTTTAACTCATGTGGGCTGTGGTGAAGGAGAGTCCACAGGTTTTGGTGTCGGTGACACTGTATTGTCCTCAAAGCAAGCGAAGAAGTTGTTTAGTTTGTCTGGGAGCAAGACATCGGGTCATCGGGTTGGTTTTCTTTTTGTAATCCGTGATTGACTGTAGACCCTGCCACATTCCTCTTGTGTCTGAGCCGTTGAATTGCGACTCTACTTTGTCTCTCTACTGACGCTTAGCTTGTTTGATTGGCTTTCGGAGGGAATAACTACACTGTTTGTAATCTGTCATGTTTCCGGTCGCCTTGCCCTGATTAAAAGCAGTGGTTCGCGCTTTCAGTTTTGCACGAATGCTGTCATCAATCCACGGTTTTTGGTTGGGGAAGGTTTTAATAGACGCTGTGGGTACAACATCACTGATGCACTTGCTAATAAACTCGTTCACCGAATCAGCGTATACAGTGCCTTGCGAAAGTATTCGGCCCCCTTGAACTTTGCGACATTTCAGGCTTCAAACATAAAGATATAAAACTGTATTTTTTTGTGAAGAATCAACAACAAGTGGGACACAATCATGAAGTGGAACGACATTTATTGACATTTAATTTCAGTCTCTCGATGTGCAAAACTGATAGAGACATACCCCAAGCGACTTACAGCTGTAATCGCAGGAAAAGGTGGCGCTACAAAGTATTAACTTAAGGGTGCTGAATAATTTTGCACGCCCAATTTTTCAGTTTTTGATTTGTTAAAAAAGTTTTAAATATCCAATAAATGTCGTTCCACTTCATGATTGTGTCCCACTTGTTGTTGATTCTTCACAAAAAAATACAGTTTTATATCTTTATGTTTGAAGCCTGAAATGTGGCAAAAGGTCGCAAAGTTCAAGGGGGCCGAATACTTTTGCAAGGCACTGTACATCAATGTTGTTGTTCGACACTATCCGGAACATATCCCAGTCCACGTGATCGAAGCAATCTTGAAGGGTGGAATCAGATTGGTTGGACCAGCGTTGAACAGACCTGAGCACGGGCGTTCCCTGTTTTAGTGTCTGTCTATAGGCTGGGAGCAACAAAATGGAGTCGTGGTCAGATTTGCCGAAAGGAGGGCGAAGGATGGCTTTGTATGCGTCGCGGTAGTTAGAATAACAATGATCCAGAATTTTCCCAGCCCGGGTCACGTTCGATATGCTAATACAATTTAGGGAGCCTTGTTTTCAGATTAGCCTTGTTAAAATCCCCTTCTACAATAAATGCAGCCTCAGGATATGTGGTTTCCAGTTTACACAGAGTCCAATGAAGTTCTTTCAGGGCTGTCGAGGTGTCTGCTTGGGGGGGGGGGGGGAGGTGTACACGACTGTGATTATAATTGAAGAGAATTCTCTTAGTAGATAATGCGGTCGGCATTTGATTGTAAGGAATTCTAGGTCAGATGAACAAAAGGACTTGATTTCCTGTATGTTGTTATGATTACACCACGACTCGTTAATCATAAGGCAAACACCCCTGCCCTTCTTCTTACCAGAGAGATGTTTGTTTCTGTCGGCGCGATGCGTGAAGAAACCAGGTGGCTGTACCGACTCCGATAGCGTGTCTCGAGTGAGCCATGTTTCCGTGAAACAAAGAACGTTACAGTCTCTGATGTCTCTCTGGAAGGCAACCCTTGCTCGGATTTCATCGACCTTGGACGTTGGCGAGTAGTATACTTGGGAGCGGTGGGCGATGTGCCTGTCTACGGAGCCTGACCAGAAGACCGCCCCTTCTGCGGCGCAATTGTTTTGGGTCCCCTGATGGGATCCGATCCATTGTCCTGGGTGGTGGACCAGCCAGCAGCCATCTCTGTCGGCCTGTTATCTCTGATAATATAATTGCGTAAAATCATTTTTTGGTATCCTGATGGAATTGACCCCAACCAACTGATTGGGTGACCTGTTTTTGACGCATTGGTCAGAGTTTGAAGCGTTAGTTAATATTGTTTCATCATTAGTCTCTAATTATATGACAGTACCTAACTACGCTTCCACCATCTCCTCACCATTCTAGCCCACCAGCCCCCCCGTCCTATGAAGACATCAAAGTCTTGGGTTTAGAACGTCACAGTAGCCTCTGTTAATGGAACAACCCCCTCCATCTAACCACTTCTGAAGTTGGGGAAGGGGCATCAAAAGAAGCCTGATGCCCCCTGTTTAAAATCACTGGACCCTGCCTCCCACCGTTAGACCCCAACCCTTCCCTCTTATCCTCCCCCTGGCCTCCCAACCAGGGTGGATCTCTGGCAGTAATTCCCCAGATCAGGCCCAAGTCCCTCTGCTTATTAGATCAGACCCCTGTGAATGAGTAGAAATCCTGGGCCACATTGTTTGGCCCCTGATTAAGAGCTTCTCACAGGGAGTATCAGGGCTTTAGGGAGAGAAAAAGAGATGGAGCTGAGCCTATAGGTTTCTCTTTTCTTTCTTTCTTTCTTTCTTTCTTTCTTTCTTTCTTTTCTTCTTTCTTTTCCTCTTTTTCAGGGGTCTTATCGGTTACATTGTTGCAGGACATTGAGGAGGCTTCTGTTAAAGGTGGTTGAGGTGTAAACAATAGGATGTGGTCAGATTAGGGTTTATCCTGAGCCTTTCTTCTCCCTTCTGAAATAATGTCTGTTTTTTAGAGAGATTCCCCTCCAGAGGGTTTGAATCCCAACTGTCACAAAAGAGAATTAAGAAACATCTCAATATACCGTAAATGAGTTTGAATCAAAACTCCTTGGCAAGCAGAACTTCACTGATAACAGTTAAGATGGTGTTGAAAAAGACAGGCCTGATAGGCCAGGCACTTTCATACTGGTGGGGTAATACGTCAGTGCAGTTAAAACAGAAATTCCCAATGACTATCAGAATATGGAATGCAAGTGGCTTGGAAAAGGACCCAATCTCGGAGGAACAATCTTTTTCAGAGAGAAAGACATTGAACTGAATTGACAGTTAGAGCATTCCGGAGGATTCCGGAGATTGTGGGAAAAGCAAACAGTCCAGTTAATCCGAACGTGGTTATTCCCATTCCTTCATGTCTCATCCATCACCTGGGGGGATAATCCTAATCCTAGTCTTTCTATTACTAAACTAATTCCGTTCTGTCATCTCTATCTCTGCCACACTCTCAGCACTCTTTAGTGTATTTTCATGTCACGATGAATAGAATTGCTTAATTAAGTTGTTCATGCTGAAATGATTGGAGGTATTTCAAGATGTGGTCTTGTATTTGGGTATGCAAAGCATTTTAAGATTTCAATCGGGGTTCAGTTCAAAAGGGAGTCATTTTGTATACACCCTGACTTGGTGTCTGTCAAATGAACCCTGATGCCTGTGTGTATGTGTGTGTGTGTGTGTGTGTGTGTTTGTGTGCATGCATGTGTGTGTGTGTTTGGGCTCCCAATCGGTGCAGCAGTCTAATGCACTGCATCTCAGTGCAAGAGGTGGCACTGCAGTCCCTGGTTCAGATCCAGGCTGCATCACATCTGGCCATGATTGGGAGTCACACAGGGCGGCACGCAATTGGATCAGCATTGTCCGGGTTTAGCCGGAGTAGGCCAACATTGTAAATAAGAATTTGTTTTTAACTGACTTGCCTAGTTAAAAAAAGCTTAAATAAAATAACAAATTGTGTGTGTGTGTTTGGGAAGGTTAAGTTAGTGTTGTTATGGCCCTGTCAGCAGGTGTGCAAGGTGTCTGACAGCATGGATTGAGACCTTCAATCGCACAATTTTTTAAAGCACCTCACTCTGGCTAACCAACTGGCCCAGAGCGGGAGGTGGGAGACAAGGTGAGGCAGGGGAAGGGTGAGGATAGGATCTCCTCTGTCAGGAGGTGTTGAACCTTTCCAGAGTCCCATACCTCACTTCCATCACCATGTCTCAACCGCAGCATTGTGACACACACGCACGCTCGTGAAATTGTGCTACACCGTTGGTCTCTGTTCATTGGGACTGGGCCTTTTCACCTTGCACAGCCACGCTCAAGGTCCTAAACGATATCATAACCGTCATTGATAAGAGACAGTACTGTGCAGCCGTATTCATTGACCTGGCCAAGGCTTTCGACTCTGTCAATCAGCACATTCTTATCGGCAGACTCAACAGCCTTAGTTCCTCAAATGATTGCCTCGATAGAGTTCAGTGTGTCAAATCGGAGGGCCTGTTGTCCGGACCTCTGGCAGTCTCTATGGGGGTGCCACAGGGTTAAATTCTCGGGCCGACTCTCTTCTCTGTATACATCAACGATGTCGCTCTTGCTGCTGTTGATTCTCTGATTCACATCTATGCAGACGACACCATTCTGTAAACCTCTGGCCCTTCTGTGGACACTGTGTTAACTAACCTCCAGACGGGCTTCAATGCCATACAACTCTCCTTCCGTGGCCTCCAACTGCTCTTTAATGCAAGTAAAACTAAATGTATGCTCTTCAACTACAAATACTTAGGTGTCTGGTTAGACTGTAAACTCTCCTTCCAGACTCACATTAAGCATCTCCAATCCAAAATTAAATATAGAATCGGCTTCCTATTTTGCAACAAAGCATCCTTCACTCATGCTGCCAAACATACCCTCGTAAAACTGACCATCCTACCGATCCTCGACATTGACGATGTCATTTACAAAATATCCTCCAACACTACTTAACAAATTGGATGCAGTCTATCACAGTGCCATCTATTTTGTCACCAAAGCCCCATATACTACCCACCACTGTGACCTGTACGCTCTCGTTGACTGGCCCTCGCTTCATACTCGTTGCCAAACCTTCTGTCTCCAGGTCATCTACAAGTCTCTGCTAGGTAAAGCCCCGCCTTATCTGATTTTACTGGTCACCATAGCAGCACCCACCCGTAGCACACGCTCCAGCAGGTATATCTCACTGGTCACCCCCAAAGCCAATTCTTCCTTTGGCCGCCTTTCCTTCCAGTTCTCTGCTGCCAATGACTGGAACGAACTGCAAAAATCACTAAAACCGGCGACTCCTATCTCCCTCTCTAGCTTTAAGCACCAGCTGTTAGAGCAGCTCACAGATCACTGCACCTGTACATAGCCCATCTGTAAATAGCCCATCCAACTACCGCATCCCCATACTGTATTTATTTACTTACCTTGCTCCTTTGCATCCCAGTATCTCTACTTGTACATTCATCTTCTGCACATTTACCATTCCAGTGTTTAATTGCTATATTGTAATTACATCGCCACCATGGCCTATTTATTGCCTTACCTCCCTTATCCTACCTCATTTGCACATGCTGTATATAGACTTTAAATACTGTATTATTGACTGTATGTTTGTTTATTTCATGTGTAACTCTGTGTTGTTGTTTGTGTTGAACTGCTTTGCTTTATTTTGGCCAGGTCGCAGTTGCAACTGAGAAATTGTTCTCAACTAGCCTACCTGGTTAAATAAAGGTTTAAAAAATATCTTCCAAAACTCAGTCCTGGGGACCCCAAAGGGTGCAAATGTATTTTTTTGTTCTAGTACTATGCTACACCGCGGATTAAAATAATCAACGCTTAATATTGAGTTGATTATTTGAATCAGCTGTGTTGTGCAGGGAAAAACCAAAATGTGCACCCTTTGTGTTGACCTGGCACTATGCTGACCTAGCACTATGGTTGCTACCTTAGAATATAGTTATAAAGAAGGTTATACTTGCAATGATCATGAAAGGGGGTTGCACTTATTGTAAGTTGCTCTCCTTAAGCATCAGCTAAATTATTAAAATGTAAATAACCAAACCTCATATTCCCTGCCGGGAAAACACCAGTATTCCATATAAAAAAAGTTATTTATTCCATTCTCATGCTAATATAATCACTTTATTAGAATACCCACAGTGCTGACAGGCAGAGGCTTGATCCAATTTCCAGATATCTATATTTTGATAGGAATCCCGTCAAAAACAATTACAACGGCTCCCTAAGGATTACTCAATAAGCGTCCACCTCAACCCTACTCCGGGATGATTTTACGGAGTTGGGGTGTCCACATTTGTGCCTGATTAACAAAACAACGGAGCTCAGGGCCTCCTGCCTTAAAGGAAAATTCCACCCAAAAACTATTTTACTAGACGCTCTTATCCAAAGCGACTTACAGGAGCAATTAGGGTTAAGTGCCTTGCTCAAGGGTGTCATGTAAAAGTTGTCCCAGTGTGAAATAGTTCCCGATCGTTCTGATCGTTCTGATTGTGTTCTGATTGTGTTCTGATTGTGACGTCATGCAGTAACATTTCTCCCAGAGTGGAAATGTTCCCAGTTTTAATAATTGCACGTGCATCGCTTTATGTGGATGGCTGAGCTTGTGCGGATGCCTCCCTCTCACACCCTCGAAAAACTATTCTGTGGGTGCGCGAATATGCTTCACACATCTGCCACTCAATGATGGCCAGGAGTATTGACACTGACCAATCAGAAGCTTGTTGAGGCATGAGGTCAGCATATAAATACCCGGACTCGCACATCAATGTGCCGAGTGTAGATTATTTTGCAATTGCAAAGACTTGGGCGCTACTTTTTTGATTGACAGTGCATGTATTAGTTAGCTAACTAAATCAAGGGTTTGAGTGAAACATTCGCACAAGCTCAACCATCCACATTCAATTATTGAACTGGGAGTATATTCACACTGTGAGAAATTTTACAACATGATGTAACAATCACAGTGCTTGGGAATGATTTCACACTGGGAAGATGTTTACAATACAAAGGGCACATCGACAGATTTTTCACCTAGTCTTCACAGGGATTTGAACCAGAGACCTTTCGTTTACTGGCCCAACACACTTCACCTCTAGGCTACCTGCCACCTTATCTGTTAGTATTTGTTTCATTAGTCTACTGTTGATACAGTCCTAAAATGTTTTGCATGTCAGCAAACAAGTTTTCAACATATAGAACTTTGAAAAGAGAAAAAGTGTCACAGAATGATGCATCACCGGACCCAGGCAAAAACAAAGCCGGCCCACAATCGCCCCGCAGTTTGTTCACTCGCATGTCAGCTCTGACTCTCAGTTTAAAAAAGTCTCCTGGCTATAGGCTTTCCCATCTGTCACACCATTTACCCATTTAATTTAGGCCTATACCTGTAGCTCCTATAATTATTGGTAAACTAAGGATGGAGCTATGCTGGATAGTGCAGTTCTCTGTTGGGGTAGGACCACGATGACAGGACCTTTGTGGAGTGTGTGGACTCAGCTGGACAGCGATGAACAAACACAGAGGACATTTCTGTTTGGCTGGTATGGGCTAACAGAGCAGGGAGCATCACAGGGGAGCTGTCTATCTAAACTAAACTGCCTGTCTCTTTTTTACTTGAGTTCAAGACTACAGACATGAGCAAAATGAAGTCTACAGCCCCCTGTTATCTATCATGAAGTACACAACAAGATGTATTTATTTTTAAAGGGAGCAAAACTGTAGTGTTTTTTTCCCGTCAACTGACACTTTGGTGAAAGTATAAGTTGAAGGTAAATGTCACTATTATCAAGACTGAAATTTCAACCAGAAATTCATTTCTACAATTTTGTAACCATTAGATTCCACTCAAGAAAGCTATTGAGGAGGAAACTCAACATTTAAAAAATAAACTCCAGCACACAACTATTCTTGAATTCTCCACAATGTATTTTATTTTACTAAGGTAGTTACCAACATACTACAAACCAGTGGAGGCTTCTGAGGGGAGGATGGCTCATAATAATAATACAATGAAGCAAATGGAATTGCAAACCCATTTAAACCATGTGTTTTTGATAGCATTCCACCAATTCCACTCCAGCCATTACCACAAGCCCGTCCTCCCCAGTTAAGGTGCCACCAACCTCCTGTGCTACAAACTTGAAAGAGTACTTCTAACCTGACATCCCTGGTCCAGCACAATAGTAGAGTGGTGCCTGTTCCTCATCAGAGAAAGGTGCCAAAGTTTACCTAGTGCAGACGGCTAATTCGTCACCCTAATTTAAATGGTTCATTAATTCAAATGTTGACTCTTTATTGGTCTCCTTAGCTATATGAGCATATACTTCTCCTCCCCCTGCCTTGTAAAATGAAAACGGTGTCAAATGGGCTACGGTCTGTCTCCTGTGTGGTCCTCTCTCTCAGGGGGGAAGGGGGGACATTTTATGAGCTCCTGTAATCGCTAGGCGTTAAACTCAACAATTAGGCACTGCTATATTGTCGCTGGTTTATGGCAGCAGCTCCACTGGCTGGCTCTGACACGCACACTACACCTTCATTTAGAGCCCCCCCCAACCCCACCCGCTTGGCCCTGGCTTTGACAAACACACACATAAACTCACACACACACACACACACACACACACACACACACACACACACACACACACACACACACACACACACACACACACACACACACACACACACACAACACTGCTGGCACACACTCACGTGCGCGCGCACACACATGAACACGCACACACACACACAAACAGACACAAACACTACGCAGCCAGAGCCAGACCCAGCAACAGTGACAAAGAAAGGGATAGTAAATGTGTGTGTAATGTCAAGTGTATGTTGAGGCCACAATGGAGGTAATGGTAATGCACTGTAATTACACATCTTGTTGCCAAGGGAGATGAGGTCATGTAACGGCTCATTAAGACAAGATCTGACCTCTGTAATCATCGGGGACCCCTCTCTACCTGCCCTCACAGCTCACTCACCTGTCAGACAGGCCAGAGTCCGGGGAGCAGGACAGATGTATGCATATGTGATTGTGTGTGTGTGTTTTTGTGCATTGCGTTTGTCTCTTCGTGCCTCTATGTGTGTCTCTGTGAGTTTGTGTGGGTTTTCTCAGAGTGCTGTGGACAGTCCGTATCTAGGGGCAGGTGGTCAGATATCCAGGTGAGCTGTCCTGGGAGACAAGTCAAGGGTCAGGAATCAGAGTGGGCGGGGCCAGGGGGGTTATTCCGCTTTCAGTGTATACAAGTGTGTTTACCAGCCTGCTCCGTGTGGCCTGACTGACTGACAGAGGGTGAGAGTGTGTGTGATGTGCGTGTGACGTGCTGTTGACAGGCCGGACAGGCCCATAGCTGCAGGCTGGACAACAGGCCCTCTGGGAGTGTGCAGGGTGCCGGATGCAGGACCTTTCACTCATGTCAAAAAGGATGACCCCGACCCTCCTCCTACCCCCACCTCAAACATGCACTCTCTCTCTCTCTCTCTCTCTCTCTCAAACACACACACACACACACACACACACACACACACACACACACACACACACACACACACACACACACACACACACACACACACACACACACACACACACACACACACACACACACACACACACAATCCTCTGTCTAAACTACCTATGTTTTGAGGACTCTGACGCACAGGCAGTACTGTTATCAACGCACATCAATGTTAAACTTCAATAATTAATTAAAGGAATAGTGTTAATGGTCCCCTTTATCTTTTTAATTGTGGGCTCAGAAATTTCCTTGAGTAGCACATTTTATGGAAGTAGTTTGCGATCTTGCCTGAGCTACGAACCATGTAGTTCTGGGTGCCACACGTCTTTCTGTGTTGGTTTACGGATGCGTGGCGACATAAGTGATTCCAGGCTTCTCTCTGTGCTGTGACGCAAATCCAGTCAGTCGCAGCAACCCCGAGACAGTCAGGGGGAGTCAGGGAGTCTGTGCTGGTGTGCTTGTGTGTGTGTGTGTGTGTGTGTGTGTGTGTGTGTGTGTGTGCGTGTGTGCGTGTGTGTGCATGTACGCATATGTTTTGTGTGTGTGTCCATGCGTGGCATATGTTTTGTGTGTGTGTCCATGCGTGGCATATGTTTTGTGTGTGTGTCCATGCGTGCATATGTTTTGTGTGTGTGTCCATGCGTGCATATGTTTTTGTGTGTGTCCATGTCATGTTTTTGTGTGTGTCCATGCATGCATATGTTTTGTGTGTGTGTCCATGCGTGCATATGTTTTGTGTGTGTGTCCATGTCCATGCGTGCATATGTTTTGTGTGTGTGTCCATGCGTGGCATATGTTTTGTGTGTGTGTCCATGCGTGCATATGTTTTGTGTGTGTGTCCATGCGTGCATATGTTTTGTGTGTGTGTCCATGCGTGCATATGTTTTGTGTGTGTGTCCATGCGTGCATATGTTTTGTGTGTGTGTCCATGCGTGCATATGTTTTGTGTGTGTGTCCATGCGTGCATATGTTTTGTGTGTGTGTCCATGCGTGCATATGTTTTGTGTGTGTGTCCATGCGTGCATATGTTTTGTGAGTGTGTCCATGCGTGCATATGCATATGTGTGTGACTCTGACCCCACCTGCATCTAAATAACACAACAACCCAGTACAATAATGTTGTATCAACATCAACACAGCCTCCTTACTGCTTCCCTGGTGCCAGAGAAGCACTTGGTGCAGCCTATGTTTTCATTAGGTGTGTGTGTGTTTGTGTGTGTGTGTGTATGTGGGCCTGTGCGTGTGTCCCCATATGGCTGTTTGTGTTTATGCCCAATGCACCCCCTTTTCCTCCAATTAAGAGTCATTATGTACATTAATTATCTGTGAAATGACTGCTGGTGCTGGTTGAGAAAAGGCGAAGCGAGGCTAATATGTTGAGGCAGCCAGCAGTGTGTTTGGTTTGGAGCCACTCACTTACCCAGGGAAAGCTGCACATGTGTCCAGGAGGAAACCTGTCCGGGACTCGTGGTTGGGGTGATGGCAGAGGAGAGGCCTCCCTGTTTTAAATGGCAAGTCAGATTGTTCCAGTCGATCCACCCGGATCACATGACGGGGGTGGGTGAAAGATCTGAAACACATGAAGTGGGGTGAGAGGATTGAGAGAAAGGACAGGGGCTGAGGGTTGGAGAGAAGAGACTAGGGAAGAGGTGAGAGAGTGGAGAGAGACTGGGGATTAGTGAGACGAGTTGCCAGCTTGGTTTGGGGTGGTAATGGATGTGAAATGATATTTATTTGTAGTTCTATGCTTGGCCAGAGTGAAATATTGACGGAAAGGTGTGAATGAATTTGGTGAAATGTGTTTGAGTGTATGTGGGCCAGGGGGGTATGGGAGTGTGAGTAAATGCGGTTGGAATGTTCCAGTGTTTGGGAATCTATGTGGGTGAATGTGTGGGTTGTGGTTTTAAGGGCAGGGGTGGGCATAAGTGATGCTGATGGTGAGTGGTAAAACAGGGAGAGTGAAGGAACTATGGGGGTTGGGGGAGTGTGAGGGACTGGTATTGGTATTTATTAGCATCAACATTCGCCGCTGCAAAAGCATCAGCTGCTCTTCCTGGGATCAATATGAAACAGAGCTCCGAGACAGGACTGTGTCGAGGCACAGATCTGGGGAAGGGTACAAAAACATTTCTGCAGCATTGAAGGTCCCCAAGAACACAGTGGCCTCCATCTTTCTTAAATAGAATAAGTTTGGAACCACCAAGACTCTTCTTAGAGCTGGCTGCCCGGCCAAACTGAGCAATCAGGGGACAAGGGCCTTGGTCAGGGAGGTGACCAAGAACCCAATGGTCACTCTGACAGAGCTCCAGAGTTCCACTGTGGAGATGGGAGAACCTTCCAGAAGGTCAACCATCTCTGCAGCACTCCACAAATCAGGCCTTTATGGTAGAGTGGCCAGACGGAAGCCACTCCTAAGTAAAAGACACATGACAGCCGACTTGGAGTTTGCCAAAGGGCAATTAAAAGATTCTCTGGTCTGATGAAACCAAGATTGAAGTCTTTGGCCTGAATGCCAAGCGTCACGTCTGGAGGAAACCTGGCACCATCCCTATGGTGAGGCATGGTGGTGGCAGCATCATGCTGTGGGGATGTTTTTCAGTGGTATGGACTGGGAGACTAGTCAGGATCAAGGGAAAGATGAACGGAGTACAGAGAGATCTTTGATGAAAACCTGCTCAAGAGCACTTAGGACCTCAGACTGGGGCGAAGATTCACCTTCCAACAGGACAACGACTCTAAGCACACAGCCAAGGTAATGCAGGAGTGGCTTTGGGACAAGTCTCTGAATGTCCTTGAGTGGCCCAGTCAGAGCCCAGACTTGAACCTAATCTAACATCTCTGGAAAGACCTTAAAATAGCTGCGCAGCGACGCTCCCCATCCAACCTGACAGAGCTTGAGAGAATCTGCAGAGAAGAATGAGAGAAACTCCCCAAATACAGGTGTGCTAAGCTTGTAGCGTCACACCCAAGAAGACTCAAGACTGTAATCACTGCCAAAGGTTCTTCAACAAAGTACTGAGTAAAGAGTCTGAATAATTATGTAAATGTGATATTTCAGTTTTTTATTTTTAACACATTTGAAAAGATATACGTGTTTTTACTTTGTCATTACGGGATATTGTGTGTAGATTGATGAGGGGAAAACGTTTTAATCCATTTTAGAATAAGGCTGTAACGTAACAAAATGTGGAAAACGTCAAGAGGTCTGAATGATTGCTGAATGCACTGTATGTCTTGACCATGCAAGCTTGCTATCTAGGGTTATACCCAGCTGTTTAGTCTCCTCAACTTGCTCAATAGCTCAACATTATTCAATAATAGATCTGAAGGAGGTTTAGCGTTAAGCGAGTGATTTCTCCCAAAAATGATGCTTTTAGTTTTTGAAATATTTAGTACCAGCCTATTGCTAGTTACCCATTCTAAAACTGACTGGAGCTCTATGTTAAGTGTCTCAGTTATTTATTTTCCTGTTGCAGCTGATGTGTATACTGTTGAGTCGTCGGTGTACACTGTTGAGTTGTCAGCATACATAGATAGACACATGGGCTTATTCAAGGTCAGTGAAGGTCATTTGTAAAAACAGAAAACAGTAATGGCCCTAGCCGGCTGCCCTGCGATACACAACACTAAATTGACTTTGCATGAGAGAGGCTTCCATTAATGAAAACCCTTTGTGTTCTAATAGATAGGTACTGTAACTCAATCCATAATAAGGCAGAGGATGCAAATCCATAACATCTACGTTTTTTCAGCAATAGGTTATGATCAATGACATCAAAAGCTGCACTGAAGTATAACAAAACAACTCCTACAATTTTCTTACTATCATTTTTCTTTCAGCCAATCATCGGCCATTTGTGTCAGTGCATGTTGAGTGACCTTCCCTTTAAGCATGCTGAAAGTCTGTTGTTAATTTGTTTTCTGTAAAATAACTTTATATTTGATCAAACAATTTTTTTTCCAAAGGTTTTCTAAGGACTTGTAACAGGCTGATTGGTTGGTTGTTTGAACCATTAATATGGTGCTTTGCTATTCTTGGGTAGCAGAATGACCTGTACCTCCATCCATGTCTGAGGGCACACACCATCTTCTAGGCTTAAATTGAAGATGTAGCAAATTGGAATCACAATGTATTTCGCTACCAACAACTAGCAATTTACCATCCAGGATGTCGGTACAGGGTGGCTTGTCCTTATTTATAGATAGTAATAATGTTTTCACCTCTTCCCCACCCACTTTGTGGGTCTCAAAACAACAGTGCTTGTCTTTCATTATTTGGTACATTATGCATTAATATGAAGGCTCATCATTTGTTTGTATTCCATACCTAAGTTTGCTAATCTTGTCAACAAAAATGCTATTAAAGCGGTTGGCAAATATCAAAGGGTTTTGTTATGAACAAGCCCTCTGCCCCAATGAAAGATGCAGCCGAGTTTGCTTTCTTGCCTAGAATTTAATTTTAAGTACTCCAGAGCTTTTTTTACTTTCATTCTTTATATAATTTATCTTTTTTCCAATGTATAGTTACTTCTACCTTTTGTTTAGTTACATGATTTATCAATTTACTGTAAAGTATGTGTGTCAATATGCTGTGTTGCCGGACTTATTTGCCATTCCCTTAGCCTCATCCCTCTCAGCCATTACATTTTTCAATCATCTATCCATGGAGATTTGGCTGTTTTAACAGTCAGTTTCTTTATGGGCGCATGCCTGTCAGTAACCGGAAGAAGACATTTCATAAATGTAGTGCAGCGTCAAGATGTTCCTCATTACACACATCGACCAACAAATATTTTTATATTTTTTTATCTTCGACATAGTAATCATTGCTAAACCTTGTGTGATCTTTTATACACAATTTTAGGTCCATTCTTTGGAACTTGGATTTTTCTAGGTATGGCTATTATATTATGATCACTATATCCGATGGGTGTGGACTCTGCTCTAGAGCAAATTTCTGCAACATTAGTAAATATGTGATCAATACACATGGATGATTTAGTTCCTGTTATATTTGTAAATACCCAGGTAAATTGACTGATGACTTGAACCAGATTGAAGGCACTGTTTACAGCTTGGAGCTCCTTTTTGAGTGGGCAGCAACTTCCTACGAGTATAGGCTTTAGGTGATGCAGATGAATCTGTAGTCATATTACTTCCACATCATCTGACATAAGATCCTCTCTCAGCCTAACAGGAAAATGACTCTAGACATTCATGGAAACACCTCCCCCATTTGATTTTCTAGCTTCCTATATATTCTATAACAATGGGAAGCTACTTTTGCATCTTCAAATGAATGATCAAATTGTGTTTCAGAGATGGTATCAGGAATCAGGTAAGACCCAGATGAAGACCGTGCCAAAGATACAATGTTTATTAGAGCAACAGGGGCAAAGGTACAGGAATGCATGCAGGTTCAGGGTAAGGTCAGGCAGAGGTCGGTAATCCAGAGGTGGGGCAAAGGTACAGGAAGGCAGGCAGGCTCAGGATCAGGGGCAGGCAGAGTGGTCAGGCGGGTGGGCTCAGGGTCAGGACAGGCAGGGGTCAGAACCAGGAGGACGAGAAAAGAGAGACTGGGGAAAAGCAGGATCTGATACAAACAATGCTGGTAGGCTTGAATAAACAAGACAAACTGGCAACAGACAGACAGAGAACACAGGTATAAATACACAGGGAACAGGAGACAAAGGGCTGTGAGACATGGGTTCAACTCGGGACACATGAGGGGTGGGGTGTATACGAACAGAAAACGAACAGCAAAGGGACTAATAATTCTAGAGATGGGAAATGGACCAATAAAGCAGGGGGAGAGCTTGTGGGATTCCACCCGGAGGGGAAGATCCTGGGTGGATTGCCATACCTTCTGTGCCTGGGTCTGATGGCGATCCGCTTGTTATCGTTATTTTGAGGTGGTCTTGAGGAGGGCCGACCGGGCTCTCCTCCAGGTACAACGACAGTGGTGGACGAACATCTGGGCAGAAGGTATGCCGACCTCCTCTTCCTGCTCAGGAAAGAGCGGGGGCTGATACCTCAGGGAACACTCGAACTGTGATAAGCCCGTGGCCAGAAGGTGCTGGAGAACCTGTCGGACATGGAGCACATGTTCTTAGGGGTGGAGGAGAAGACGAGGATGTCATCAATGTAGATGAAGATGAACCGGTTCAGCATGTCACGGAGAACGTCATTCACCAGAGCCTTGAACATGGCAGAGGCGTTGGTGAGGCCAAAGGGCATGACCAGATATTCGTAGTGGCCACTGGCCATGTTGAAGGCAAATTTCCACTTGTCTCCCTCTTGTATATGCACCTGGTGGTTAGTATTATGTGGATCCAGCTTGGAGAACACAGTGACACCCTGGAGCAGCTTGAAGGCCGAGGAAATGAGTGGTAGTGGATAACGGTTCTTTACAGTGATGTTGGTGAGTCCCCGGTAGTCAATGCACGGGCACAGGGTCTTGTCCTTCTTCTTCATGAAGAAGAACTCTGCACCAGTGGGAGAGGAAGAGGGGCGGATAAATCCAGTAGCAAGGGAGTCTCCAATGTAGTCCTCCATAGCTTTGGTTTCGGGTCCCGGCAGCGGGTACAGATTCCCCCGGGGCAGCGTGGTGCTAGGGGGAAGGTTAATCCCACAGTCATAGGGGCGGTGTGGAAGAAGGGAAGTGGCCTGGTACCTACTGAACACCTCCCGGAGATCCTGGTACTCCGCGGGGATGGCGGAGAGATCCGGAACCACTTCCGAGGACCCAGGAAGATGCCCCTGGGCAGGTTGCGCCGACTTCAGACAATGGGTGTGGCAGAACGGACTCCAGCCCATGATGGCACCAGTAGACCACTTGATGAGTGGGTTGTGTCGCTGGAGCGAGGAGAATTCCAAAACCATGGGGATCTGCGGGTAATTCATGAGCAGGAACTGAATGTCTCGCTATGATTCCCTGACACATGTAGGTTGATGGGAGTGGTGTAATGGGTGACCCGACCTATAGAGAGCCCATCCAGTGCTCTAATATCCATGTGAATGGAGAGGGGCTGAGTGGGGATGTTCAGCTCGGAAGCCAGTATGGTGTCCAAAAAGGCATCCTTAAAAAAAATTGTTTTAACCAGGCAAGTCAGTTAAGAACAAATTCTCATTCTCAATGACGGCCTAGGAACAGTGGGTTAACTGCCTGTTTAGGGGCAGAACGACAGATTTTAACCTTGTCAGCTTTGGGGTTTGAGCTTGCAACCTTCCGGTTACTAGTGCAACGCTCTAACCACTAGGCTACCCTGCTGCCCCAACCACTAGGCTACCCTGCCGCCTCATTGGCCCCAGAGTCAATGAGGACCCGGAGAGATTTGGACTGGTTCCCCCACAGCAGAATGACATGAAAAGGGGTGCGAGTAAGGGAGCAGAAACGTTCTCCATAAGACCCACCAGAGTACTCACTCCCTGACGAGCATGGTCCTTTACCGGGCACGAGGACACAAAATTACCAAAATTCCTGCAATACAGACAGCTCCTTGTGCTGATCCTGTGTTGACGTTCCGCTGGTGATATCCCAGCTCTGCTTAGTTGCATTGGCTTGGGAAAGTGCCTCGGCCCTCTTCGGTGACCCTTGAGGAAGATCGGGAAACCTTGGGTGCTCTCGGCCATGGGACGGCCATGGGACCGTTGGGGACTTCCGGGGTGGCTCAGAGGCGATGTGGAATCCCTGGACGTGTGAGCGACATCGGACTCCCTCTCCATCCGTCATTCCCGCAATCGCCCATCGATGCAGATGGTCAAAGCGATGAGGGAGTCCGTGGGTAACGCCCGAGCCGCAAGCTCGTCCTTAACCTCCTCCGAGATGCCGTGCAGGGACATGTCGAACAATGCTTCCGGGTTCCACGCACTTTCTGCTGCCAATGTGTGGAAATCCACCGTATAGTCGCCACAGTGCGGGCTTCCTGCCGGAGCTGGATTAGCTTCCGTCAGCTTCTCTCCCGGAGAACGGGGCATCGAAAAACTTCCTCTTCTCACCCACGAACCCCTCCAGGCTCACGCATATGGCCGGCTGCTGTTCCCATATGGAGGTAGCCCAAGTGATAGTCCTACCAGACATCAGCGTGATAATCGAGGTGAAGGAGAATGGCTGAAGCTCGAAAATGAGGGCACACTGAGATAAAAATGCCCGAAAGGTGCTCGGCTCTCCATTAAAGCGTTCTGGGGGAGGCAAACGGGGCTCCCGGGAATGTGGAGTGGCCGGTGGGGCGGCACTGTTAACCAGCAAGTTACTGGGGGGCGGTGGGATCCCAACCGTGGCAGGCTGATCCCCAGACAACTCTCAGAATTGCTCCTGCAGTATGTCCAGCGCCCGGTCATGGTGCTCAGCCAACGTTTGGACCCCCTCCATCAGCCCATGAAGCTATTCCACGTGCCTATCAATGGAGGTTCCTTGCAAGGAGATGGTGTTGCAGAGCTGGTCTAGGTCTGCTGGGTTCGCACTATCAGGAATCAGGTAAGAACCAGATGCAGACCGTGTCGAAGATACAATGTTTATTAGAGCAACATGGGCAAAAGTACAGGACGACAGGCAGGCTCAGGGTCAGGTCAGGCAGAGGTAGGTAATCCAGGGGTGGGGTAAAGGTACAGGATGGCAGGCAGGCTCAGGGTCATGCAGAGTGTTTAGGCGGGCGGGCTCAGCATCAGGCCAGGCAGGGGTCAGAACCAGGAGTTCGAGAAAATAGAGACTGGGGAAAAGCAGGCGCTGATACAAACAAGCTGGTAGGCTTCAACAAACAAGATGAACTGGCAACAGACAAACAGAGAACACAGGTATAAATACACATGGAATAATGGGGAAGATGGGCGACAACTGGAGGGGGGTGGAGACAATCACAAAGACAGGTGAAACAGATCAGAGTGTGACAGATGGCTAGAATATGAATGTTTTCTGATGTTAATAATAAATTGTCAATTTCATGAACTTTGTTTCTCAGGATATGTATGTTAATATAGGCTATTTCTGTCCTTTTCTGGTTGCTTGAATGGTTTTAGTGCTATTCTGACAGGCTGATCTAGGTAGACATGTCAGTCACTTTAACATTTGAGTCAATAGTACTGAGTGGGCTGCCCACAGTGGGCTTCTTCCTAAGGCAAACAGTTTGGGTGCAAACAGTGGAATTCAATCCTATGTGCATATGATTATTGCAGATAATACCGTCGGAGCTAACAGTTAAAGGAACATAGATTAGGTTACTTACATTTACTGCATTTCTATTTCTTTGGGATATAATACGATTTCCAAGTCCTTTGTTGCTTATTATGACAGGGAGTACTGGAGCGCTACAATACACAGACTGTCAATCTCTTAAGCAGTTCGCTATGTTGATGGAGATAATCCTGGAACCCCTGTGGTTATGTTGAATCCCATCTCTTTTAAAGAGAGTTGGTTGCTCCCACAGCAAGTCAAAATTGTCTCAAAAGAAGACTTTGTAAATTAGGACTGAGATTTGAATGAAAAGGGGTAAGTGAGGAGGCTGTATAGATAGGACAGATAAAAACGTATCGGGCTGCAGGTTTGAATGAATGAATGGATCTGTGTGAGTGTATAGAAGTGATGTATAAACAGGGATTGGTCTTGGATGAATGAGACGGCGGGGGTTGTTTTGGGGATAGGGAACACAAGGCCTTTGCAAGTTTGCGTCTGAGTGAGTCTAGCCCAGTCTTTCCCAGCATGCTCTCTGTGTGTAAGAATGCATCTTCTGCTAGGAGAAAGGAGCAGGTGGAGGCTCCGTTCATCCCAAACTGACCTTGAAGGCACTTGATTTAATTCCACTTCCTCTTGGTGCTTCCATCCCAGCGGCAGGGACAGTAGGAGATATCTGTCTCTTCATCTGCTCCCATCAATGTGCTTTTTGTTCCCCTTCTCCTTGTCGCTTTATGCTCTCCACACGGAAAATAGAGGCACAGAGACTGGTGATAATAACACTTCACTGCTGCCTCACGCTCTGACCAGCACTGAGTCCAGAGGATGACCTTGTTACAGTGCCTTCATAAAATATTCATACCCCTTGACTTATTCCACATTTTGTTGTGTTACAGCCTGAATTCAAAATGGATTAATACATGTTTTTTCCTCATCCATCTACACACAATACCCCTCAATGACAAAGTGAAAACATGTTTTTAGACATTTTCACAAATGTATGGAAAATGAAATACAGAAATCTGTCATTTGCATACGTATTCACACCCTTGAGTCAATACATGCTAGAATCACCTTTGGCAGCGATTACAGCTGTTGGTCCTTCTTGGAAAGTTTCTAAGAGCTTTGTACACCTGGATTGTACAATATTTGTACATTATTCTTTTAAAAGCTCTGTCAAGTTGGTTGTTGATCCTTGCTAGACAGCCATTTTCAAGTCTTGCCATAGATTTTCAAGCCAATTTAAGTCAACACTTTAACTTGGCCACTCAGGAGTATAGCAACTCCATTCTATATTTTGCCTTGTGTTTTAGGTTATTGTCCTGCTGAAAGGTGAATTTGTCTCCCATTGTCTGTTGGAAAGCAGACTTAACCAGGTATTCCTCTAGGATATTGCACAACGAAAGCCGTTACAGAATCACCCACCACAACAGGACCAAGCGGCGTGGTAACGGGTAACAGCAAAAGCAGCAGCAGGAGAAGGAACAGAGGCAACAGCGAGGTCAGGATTTCGGGACATGGGAGCAGAATCTGGACTACACAACGTTGGCAGTCGACCCAGGGAGAGTGCCCGCCTGGGATTCAGAGCCCGCCTGGGATTCGATGGAGCAGTGTGCAGAAGGTTACGAGAGAATGAGGTTGGTGAAGCAAGCACGGCGGCGCGGAAGGAAGCCAGAGAGTCAGCCCCAAAAAATTATTGGGGGGGGCTCACAGGGAGTATGGCGACGTCAGGTAGGAGACCTGCGTCAACTTCCTGTGGTTACCAGGGGGCTAGAGAGACCGGGCAGGCACCGTGTTATGCTGTGGTGCGCACGGTGTCTCCAGTTCGGGTGCATAGCCCGGTGCGGTATATTCCAGCTCCGCGTATCGGCCGGGCTAGATTGAGCGTCGAGCCTAATGCCATGAAGCCAGCTCTACGCATCTGGTCCCCAGTGCGTCTCCTTGGGCCGGCTTACATGGCACCAGCCTTGCACACGGTGTCCCCGGTTCGCCTGCATAGCCCAGTGCGGGCTATTCCACCTTGCCGCACTGGCAGAGCGACCGGGAGTATTCAACCAGGTAAGGTTGGGCAGGCTCGGTGCTCAAGAGCTCCAGTGAGCCTGCACGGTCCGGTCTACCCAGTACCACCTCCACGCACCAGCCCTCCGGTGGCAGCTCCCCGCACCAGGCTTCCTGTGCGTGTCCTCGGCCCAGTACCACCAGTGCCAGCACCACGCATCAGGCCTACAGTGCGCCTCGCCTCTCCAGCGCTGCCAGAGCCTTCCTCCTCCCCTGCGCTGCCAGAGTCTCCCGCCTGTTTAGCGCTGCCAGAGCCTTCCTCCTCTACAGCGCTGCTGGAGTCTCCTGCCTGTTCAGCGCAGCCAGAGCTGCCAGTCTGCTTGGAGCAGCCATAGCTGCCAGTCTGCATGGGGCAGCCAGAGCTGCAAGTCTGCAAGAAGTCGCCAGAGCTGCCAGTCTGCATGGAGCAGCCAGAGCCGCCAGTCAGCATGGAGCAGCCAGAGCCGCCAGTCAGCATGGAGCAGCCAGAGCTGCCAGTCAGCATGGAGCAGCCAGAGCCGTCAGTCTGCCAGGATCTGCCAGTCAGCCAGACTCTTCCAGATCCGCCAGTCAGCCAGGATCTGCCAGAACCGCCAGTCAGCTAGACTCTTCCAGATCCGCCAGTCAGCCAGGATCTGCCAGAACCGCCAGCCAGCCAGGATCTTCCTCCTCTCCTGTTCTGCTGGAGTCTCCCGCCTGTCTGGCGCTGCCGGAGTCTGAAGAGCACCTCTGTCCCGAGCTGCCCCTCTGTCCCGAGCTGTGTCATTAAGTAGGGTCGCCGTGGCTAGGAGGCCACGGAAGCGGACAAGGTGGGGGACTAAGACTACGGTGAAGTGGGGGCCATGTCCAGCACCAGAGCCGCCACCGCGGACAGATGCCCACCCAGACCCTCCCTGACAGGTTCAGGTTTTGCGGCTGGAGTCCGCACCTTGGGGGTACTGTCACACCCTGACCATAGTTTGCTTTGTATGTTTCTATGTTTTGGTTGATCAGGGTGTTATCTGAGTGGGCAGTCTATGTTGGATGTCTTGTTTGTCTATTTCTATGTCTGGCCTGATATGGTTCTCAATCAGAGGCAGGTGTTAGTCATTGTCTCTGATTGGGAACCATATTTAGGTAGCCTGGGTTTCACTGTGTGTTTGTGGGTGATTGTTCCTGTCTCTGTGTTTTCACCAGATAGGACTGTTTAGGTTTGCATACATTTATTGTTTTGTTAGTTATTTCATGTCTAGTTCCTTTTATTAAACAACATGAATAACCACCACGCTGCATTTTGGTCCGCTTCTCCTTCACCAGAGGAAAACCCTGACACAAACAGAATGTGTGTTTTTTAATATTTTTATTCTGTAAAGGCTTCCTTCTTTTCACTCTGTCACTTAGGTTAGTATTGTGGAGTAACTACAATGTTGTTGATCCATACGCAGTTTTTTCCTGTCACAGCCATTAAACTCGAACTGTTTTAAAGTCACCATTGGCCTCATGGTGAAATCCCTGAGCGTTTTCCTTCCTCTCCGGCAACTGAGTTAGGAAGGACACCTGTATCGTTGTAGTGATTGGGTATATTGATACACCATCCAAAGTGCAATTAATAGCTTCACCATGCTCAAATGGATATTCAATGTCTGCTTTTTTATGTTTACCCATCTACCAATAGGTGCCCTTCTTTGCGAGGCATTGGAAAACCTCATGGGTCTTTGTGGTTGAGTCTGTGTTTGAAATTTGCTGCTTGACTGATAATTGTATGTGGGTACAGAGATGATTCAAAAATCATATTATTGCACACAGAGTGAGTCCATGCAACTTATAATGTGATTTGTTTAGGCAAGTCAGCGAAGAACAAATTCTAATTTACAAATACGGCCTACCAAAAGGCCTCCTGTGGGAACGGAGGCTTGGATTAAAAATATAGGACAAAACACAGATCACGACAAGAGAGACACCACAACACTACATAAAGAGAGACCTAAGACAGCATGGCAGCAACCCAACATGGCAGCAGCACAAAACATGGTACAAACATTATTGGGCACTGACAACAGCACAAAAGGCAAGAAGGTAGAGACAACAATACATCACGAAAAGCAGCCACACGTGTCAGCAAGCATGTCTTTGAATGAAGAGATGGAGACAGAACTGTCCAGTTTGAGTTTTTTTAGCTGCTCGTTCTAGTCGCTAGCTGCAGCAACTGAAAAGAGGAGCGACCCAGGGATATATGTGCTTTAGGAACCTTTAACCTGTTGCGACTCTAGGGGCAGTATTTTCATTTTTGGAGAAAAAAACGTTCCCGTTTTAAACGGGATATTTTGTCAGGACAAGATGCTAGAATATGCATATAATTGACAGCTTTGGATAGAAAACACTCTAACGTTTCCAAAACTGTAAAGATATTGTCTGTGAGTATAACAGAACTGATGTTGCAGGTGAAAGCCTGAGAAAAATCCAATCCGGAAGTGCCCCAGGTTTTGAAAGCGCTGCGTTCCAATGAGTCCCTACCGAGCTGTGAATGTACCATCAACGAGCTTACGCTTTCTACGTATTCTCCAAGGGATCTACAGCATTGTGACGTAGTTTTACGCATTTCTGTTGAAGAATAGTCGTAGGCGGCCACATTGCGTAAGTGGTCACATGGTGGTTACGAGAGAGATTCTCGCGTAAAAGAGGTAGCCATTACTCCAATCGGTCCTACAGAAAAACGAATTGTCCCGACGGATACATTATCGAATAGATATTAGAAAAACACCTTGAGGATTGATTATAAACAACGTTTGCCATGTTTCTGTCGATATTATGGAGCTAATTTGGAATAGTTTTCGGCGTTGTGGTTGTGGTGACCGGGCGATTTCGCATACAAAAATAATATTTTGGGAAAAAATGAACTTTGGCTATCTACCTGGGAGTCTCGTGAGTGAAAACATCCGAAGTTCATCAAAGGTAAACAATTTAATTTGATTGCTTTTCTGATTTGTGACAAGGTTGCCTGCTGCTAGCAAGGCATAATGCTATGCTAGGCTATCGATAAACTTACACAAATGCTTGTCTAGCTTTGGCTGTAAAGCATATTTTGAAAATCTGAGACGACAGGGTGATTAACAAAAGGCTAACCTGTGTCTCAATATATTTCAGTTGTGATTTTCATGAATAGGAATATTTTCTAGGGATATTTATGTCCGTTGCGTTATGCTAATTAGTGTCAGGCAATGATTACGCTCTTTGATCCCGGATGGGGAGTCACAGAATGTAACTGACAGAACAGGTGTTGTATGTGGAGGATGAGGGCTGCAGTAGGTATCTCAGATAAGGGGGAGTGAGGCCTAAGAAGGTTTTAAAAATAAGCATCAGCAAGTGCATCTTGTGACGGGTGTACAGAGGGGACCAGTTTACAGAGGAGTATAGAGTAAATTGATATGCCCTATAAGGAGCATTGGTGGCAAATCTGATGGCCGAATAGTACAGAACATCAAGCCGCTCGAGAGAATCCTTACCTGTCGATCTATAAATGACATCTCCATAATCTAGTGTGGGAAGGATGGTCATCTGAATCAGGGTTAGTTTGGCAGCTGGGGTGAAATAGGAGCGATTTATGAAACAGGAAACAAAGTTTAGATTCAACCTTAGCCTGTAGCTTGGGTATGTGCTGAGAGAAGGACAGAAGGATAGTCTAGCCATACTCCCAAGCACATTTTTACACCTGAACTTATTTAAACTTGCCATAACAACGGGTTGAATATATTTCAGCTTTAAATTTGTTATTAATTTGTAAACATTTCTAAAAACATAATTCTACTTTGACATTTTGGGGTAGTGTAGGCCAGTGACACTAAATCTTAATTTAATCTACTTTAAATTCAGGCTGTAACATAACAAAATGTGGGGAAAGTCAAGGGGTTCATCAGTGAATGAAGACATATTTTTCCAGAGTGATTGTTAGTGTTCCACAGATTTATCTGTCTGAAATGAAGCCATATTTGCAAACTGGAATACGGAAGAAGAATTATAATAGAAGTATAAAAACATAATTGGAGATAACTACTGCTATGTCATTTTGGGATCTCTGCCAAATCATATTGTTAGTAGATTGCGCATTGTCAGTACTTACAAATGTCAACAAAAAGTCATGGTTGGGCAAGCATAGAGGATACCTTAGACCTAGATGCTCTTTCCCCCTTTCCCCGCAGACAGTCACTTGCTGTTGTTGTGTGACAGACATACTGAAGATGAGCGGTTGCTTCCTTTGTCTGTCTGTTTTTATCTCCCCTCCCAGCCCCAGTCCCAATAACATGGTTATGGTCTGAGCAGTAAAGGAAAGTGGTCTTGGCCGCCATAGTTGGGTAGTGGATAGCGCAGACTGAGAGGCACCACAGTGTCCACTTAGATTTATAGGGCACACTTAAAGTCACAGACTTTGGGGTCACTGGGAGCCTCGGCTGGCTGGCTGGCAGGCAGGCTGGTCTTGGGCCCAGTCGGTTGGTCTGACGGCCGGTGGGTCCATCAGCGCCATACGAGCCAGAGGCGCTTCTCCTAACAGTCCCTGAGAGAGGGAGCCAAGGGTGGAGGGTGGCTCTATAGTTGGCTGATTGATTCATTTTATTTGTCAGTTAAGAAAAATACATATGTACACAGTTCACAGATTTTTTAAATGTGACCGAAATTGCTAAATATCAGGGACTAATTTCCATTGCGGTCCCTATTTTCTACTTGAATACATATACAGTTACATAGATACAGACATATTACAGAGATACAGAAGTGAAAAATGGTGGACAGTAATAGTGGTGAGGATGTAGAGAGAGGGGAGAGGTTGAGAGAGGGCTGGAGAGGTGGACAGTAATAGTGGTGAGGATGTAGAGAGAGGGGAGAGGTTGAGAGAGGGCTGGAGAGGTGGACAGTAATAGTGGTGAGGATGTAGAGAGAGGGGAGAGGTTGAGAGAGGGCTGGAGAGGTGGACAGTAATAGTGGTGAGGATGTAGAGAGAGGGGAGAGGTTGAGAGGGCTGGAGAGGTGGACAGTAATAGTGTTGAGGATGTAGAGGGAGAGGTTGAGAGGGCTGGAGAGGTGGACAGTAATAGTGGTGAGGATGTAGAGAGAGAGAGGTTGAGAGAGGCTGGAGAGGTGGACAGTAATAGTGGTGAGGATGTAGAGAGAGGGGACAGGTTGGAGAGGGCTGGAGAGGTGGACAGTAATAGTGGTGAGGATGTAGAGAGAGGGGGAGAGGTTGAGAGAGGGCTGGAGAGGTGGACAGTAATAGTGGTGAGGATGTAGAGAGAGGGGAGAGGTTGAGAGAGGGCTGGAGAGGTGGACAGTTATAGTGTTGAGGATGTGGTGAGGATGTGGAGAGGTGGACAGTAATAGTGGTGAGGATGTAGAGAAAGGGGAGAGGTTGAGAGAGGGCTGGAGAGGTGGAGTTATAGTGTTGAGGATGTGGTGAAGATTTAGAGAGAGAGGTGGACAGTAATAGTGGTTTAGAGGGAGACATAAGAGGGCTGGAGA